>NC_058130.1:280706856-280721202 GCF_016433145.1 Gracilinanus agilis | reverse complement strand
TGATGCAGAGTGAAAGGAGCAGAGCCAGAAGAACATTGTACACAGAGACTGATATACTGTGGTAAAATAGAATGTAATGGACTTCTGTACCAGCAACAATGCAATGACCCAGGACAGCTCTGAGGGATTTATCGTAAAGAAAACTACCCACATTCAGAGGAAGGACTGCAGGAGAGGAAACACATAAGAAAAGCAACTGCTTGAACGTATGGGTCTGGGTGGACATGATTGGGGATGTGGACTCGAAATTACCACACCAATGCAACCACCAACAATTTGGAAATAGGTCTTGATCAAGGACACATGACAAAACCAGTGGAAATATGCGTCGGCCATGGGTGGGGGGAGTGCGGGGGGTGAAGGGGAAAGTAGGAGCATGAATCATATAACCATGTTAAAAATGATTATTAATAAATGTTTAAAAAAAGATACATTCCAAATTTAGCCACTTATTCAATAGAATTAAGAAAGGTTTTTATAGCCCACTAATCTGAAAATATGGAAAAACATTTTTCAAGCCCATTTCAAATTCTGGGGAGGGGACTGGATCCATTTGTTCTCCCATTTAAAAATAATTAATAGACAAAATTATTCAATAACACTTAAAATAATGACTAACATAAATACATTTTTCAAGCCACCTCAACTTTTCTTCATTGACTATAATCCTCTTAAAGTTAATAGTACCATCTCACATCTATCAGACCAGCAAAGATAACAAAAAGAGGAAAATAAAAGAAATTGGTTGGAGAGTGTGGATGGTTTCCTAGAAATCCTGACATAGCTTTCTCTCCACCCAATTTCTCTAAGCTTCCCTAGTCAAGTCTCCTTCCCTGAAGAAATCTGATTGGCCCCAGTCTCTCCTACAAAGCTTCCCAGCCTAGGGCCAATAAAAGAGTCCAAGCCATGTGAACTCAGGACCTCTGAGGGTTGGTGCCTCAGACCACACCAGCTATGACAGCCATCCAAACTTGTTTCCAGATGGAGAAGAGGTGAACTGCATCCAGAGAAGCTAAGCTGTAGATCCTTGTTTTATATCCTTGCTGGATTTGGGCAACATCCTCTGTTGAATGTTTAGTGACTCACAAGTGCCTCATTTCTTCCCAATATGAACTAAGAAATTACTGGCTTTAAAGCCTAGCCTACCAAAGATGGGCTATGGGAAAATAGGTACATTTTATATTGTACCAACGGTGGATACATATTGACCTAGTAATGCTACTACTAGATTTATACCTCAAAGGGATAAAAGAAAGGAGGAAAGAGACTATATACAAATAATTATAGCACTGTTTTCGTTATAGCTAAAAATTAGAAACTGAGGGAGTACCCCTCCTTTTGAAGAATGGCTAAGCAAATTATAGTAAATTGTAATGGAATATTATTGTGTCATAAGAAATGAAAAAATAGATAGTTTCAGAGGAAACTGGGAAGACCTCGATAAACTGATAAAGAGCCAAGTAAGCAAAACTAGACGAACAATTTATACAATGAAAATATAAAGAAAAACCACTTTGAAAGACTTTAGAACTCTGATCAGTGCAATGGGAAACCACATTCCAGAAGACTGAAAAAAAAGGAGAAAGGAAAACCCACCACATTAGTCACTTCTTGACAGAGAGGTGATGAACTTAAAATGCAGAGAGAAACATGTTTTGGGGCATAGTCAATGTGAGAATTTGTTTTGCTGGACTATTCTTGTTTATGGTGACAGTTTTGTTTTTTATTTATTTTTATTGTGTGTTTGGTCAACTGGAGAGGCAGTGGGAGGGATAGATTATAAATGCATAGAAAATAATATTTAAAAGCAATATTAGCACCCTCTTTCTCCATTATACTCAGAAATAAAAAAGAACTTAACATTTCCTTCTTGAAACGTGGTATATTTTTCACTTATTTTTTCTAGTGTAAGCAATTTGTATCTTGTTTCACATCATGATAAACAGGATAATATGTACAATCTACATCATATCACCTACGTTCTAGAAGAGGGGAACTGGTGGGGAAAAAAGAAAAAAAAGAATGAGACATAGATTTTTGGACATAACTAATGTGAGAATTTTTTTCTTGGATAAACAATATTTATTATAATTTATTACATGTTTATGACAAATTCATGTGTTCTATTATTCTGTTACAAATATTATGTTATATATTTTTAAAGTTTTTAAAGGGAATGTAAATCTGGTCTCAAGAACTTCCTAGCTGTGTGACTCTAAACAAATCACTTAATTCCCATTGCCTAGCCCTTACCACTCTCCTGCCCTGACTGATTCTAAGAAGAAAGGTGAGGATTTTTTTAAAGCAACTATAAATCTGGAACATAATTATAAACAACTTACTGAAAATCAAGAAGACCCATTAGAAATAATCTACCCAACATATTACTTTCTGTAGAAATATATTGTTGGCACTTCCACATAGGACTCTGAAAAGACTTTATTTATTTGAACAGATTTATTTGAATAAAATAAGTTTTTGTTTTGATGAAAAAACAGACCTATGAGTGGGTTTATCTTGAAACTAACTATAACTTTATTTAATACTTTAGATATTAGCATACCTTCTACTGATCCAAAAATAATTTATAAAGAGAATTCCTATCAATAATAAGTAGACTTGCTTGTGTCACTTTGATATGGGAGAAGATAGTGAGACATTCTCCAACCTTTATTCCAATTTCATTGGTTAGACCTATGATTTGTAATGCTTTTATTAACATATAGCCTTACCAAGATATGATCAATTGCTAATCAGGATGAAATTATGCTTTGCATTCCTCTTTAAACTTTTCTGTCCTTTCTTTGGGAATAAATGATCTGTCAACAATTTTTTAATGACGATTAAAAATCAGCAAATACCCAACCAAAAATAGAAATAATTTTATCTTGATGAAATACTCCATAAATCTTTGATGACTTGCACATCTATGCTTTCAAAGTTGTAATACAACCATTATAACCATTGCAACATATAAATAAATTTAAAATATGGTATTAATATAAAAATCACATAACCCTAAGAATTTAATATAGTTTGCTAGGGCAATGCCTAGATCATTTTTCCAAACAAATAGATACTCTCCATCATGTCATTTTGAACTTTTTCTGACCTTCTTTCAAGGAAGAGAGTTACAATTGAGAACAAATGTTTTGTGAAAGAAAACTCTGGCAAGAGCATTTGGACATATATTGATAATGTTTGTATTAAGTAGCTTTTATTTCACATTAAAGATCTCATGACTTTTCAAAACTTGTATTGCTTTGTTCATAAGCTCTAGTCAGGTATAGACATGAACTGAAATGGTATCATGCCTATAATAGCATGCAATATTTTTGTGATTTAATATAAAATATGGTTACCTTTTTTCAAAGTTACAGTTTAAAATGCAGATTTCAAATGTATTTATTAATTATTCCATAAGCAAATTATTTAAAAATATTTATATCAACTAGATTCTATTTTTACAATAAGTATTCCATTTCTTCCATCCTTCTGGCTTAATCAAGGATCAGCTTTAGGTTTCACATAAGAACTAGACCTTGCCACTCTCATTCAGTTCAGTCCCAGTCAGTTTCCAGTATCTTTATACTCTATCCCTTAATGTTGGGATTCCTACTTTTCCATTCATTGGGCCCACAAAACATTTATTTCTAGACTCATTCACACATACACTGTTCCTATATAATGTCAAAATTATAGATTGAATCACTACATTGATTAGTCAATCCTTGTCAACAGAGTTGATCCCATCAAGAAGAGAGCAACAGAAGAGTCCAACACAGTATTTAAAAGATGTAAGCTTGTTATGTTTGATCTACATGATCTATAAGAGCATCACACCAAGGGTTCTTAAGCTTATTTAGTACACAGACTCCTTTCAAGAGAGGTAAAATACCATATGAAATGTCTGCCCTACCCCAATCTCCCATACTGCTGCCTACATGCTACTGCCAAAGTACTCACAAAATTGATGAGAAGATAGTTTGTACTACTGACAAAAAAAACCCCAATGAAATAATATATGGGGTTTTCTTATTTAAAATTAAAATTAAATATCATGTTAAAAGGCATCCATAGATCACTTCAAGTGCAACCTCAAAGATCACCAAAAATACTTCAGGTCACACACTTTAGGGAGGTAGAAGGTAGGGAGGGAGACAAACCAGTAAAGATTAGAGTTCTGTGTGAATTTGTGGAAAATTTTTGCGAATTTACATATGTATATAATTTTAAACTTTAATGGATAAAAATTGTTTCTATTGTTATCAACAACAATTTATTAAAATGTATTACTTAAAGCATCATTCTGCCACATACCACTTCTCTGTATTAGAGCCGTTAACATACCTAGATACTCTTCTCCACAACTTGCCCCTAAAGGTTTATATGTAAGGCCCTGAAAGATTAAGCCTTGGGCATTATCCAAATCTAGGTTTGTTTTTTATTAAGAAAGCAATATATAAAAATGTGAATTTATTTAAAATATATTAAAAGGGATATGATATATATGTGTGTGTGTGTTTATGTGTATGTAAAAGTGGTTCTAGGAAGGAATTTGGAATCATGCAAAGAAAATGAAAAAAAATATCCATACACTTTGACCATGAATTTCTATAATTAGTCATATACCTCAAAGAGGTCAATATCAAAAATAAATCTACATCAAAATATTTATAACAGCACTTTTTGTGGTGGCAAAGAACTAAGAACAAAGAAGATTCCCATCAGCTTAAAAATAAACAAATTGTTGTTCGTGAGTATAACAGGATATGACTCTGCCAGGAAGGAAGACATGTAAAGACATGAAAAGTAAAGTAAGCAGAACCAAAAAATATACCTATTGATGACATCAGTGTAAATGGAAAGGAACATCAGGCAGGACCACTGAGCCTAAATGTTGTAGAATAATAATGATCATACTTGGCTCCAAAGAAAGCTATGAGAAGATTTTCCCCACACTTCTTTACATTAGAGCAGTGGTTCCCAAACTTCTTTGGCCTACCACCTCCTTTCCAGAAAAAAATATTACTTAGCCCCCTGGAAATTAATTTTTTTAAATTTTAATAGCAATTAATAGGAAAGATAAATGCACCTGTGACCATCACCGCTCCACTGGATCACTGCAGCACCCACCAGGGGGCAGTAGCGCCCACTTTGGAAATCACTGCATTAGAGGAATGATCATTGTGTAACACTGCACATAATGTCAGCCTTTTCCAAAGTTTGTTAGTTTTACTAAACTGCCCCTGACTGAGACAAATAATAATTTCAGAGCTTTAAGTTTTGAATGTTCTGTTGTTATTCTTTCCATCTACATTATGTATGTGTTGTTTTTCTTGTTCTGTTTATTTCACTTTATATGAGGATCCCTGTACTTTATCGCATCTATTATTTCTTACAACAAAGAAATGATCTAGTAGGTTCATGTACATTAATATGTATACGTTGGTTTAGCTATTCTCCAGTTGGTGGGCATCTACTTTATTTCTGGTATTTTGATACTACATTTGGAAATGTAGGTTATATAAAAGCAAAAGATACAAAATTTTTAAAAACTAGACTGAAAAAGAACATGTGTTCAGATCCCTACCATGCTACTGAAAAGCTATGTGACCTTAGGAATGTCATGCATGTTGTGTTGTTTAAAAATATTATAAGCCCTGGGAGACTATGTCTCCCAGGACTCCCTGCTACAACTTCCCCCAACACCTCCCCACTTCCTTTGTGGGAGGTGTTGGAGAAAGTATAAAAGAGAGAGTTCTGGTGCCTTTTCTTCTCTCTATCCTAGAGGCACTCTCGATCCTAGAGAGGCTCTCAATCCTGGAGACACTCTCAAACCTGGAGACTCTCTTGACCCTGAGCTCTCTTGGTGCCTCTTTTTGGAGATCTGCCTCCTAGCTTCCCTAGACCTTCCCATTTCTAATCTAAATAAGCCTAGCTATTCTAACAAGTGCTACCTGATCTTTACTGAGCTCTGAAGAGTCCATTTCCCCTCCTGGACTTGGGGGCTATACAATGACTTCTCTTCCTCAGGCTTCCCTACCTTCCTTTCCCTTTCTACCCTACCATTCCCTTCTACCTCCAAAAATTCCCTTTCACAATGTCCTCTGGGTCTCAGTTTCCTCATCTGTAAAATAAAACAGTTGGTGTCCATAACTGCAATGGTCTCTACCCAAATCTAGGATATGTGATTTCTTTCTATGCCTAAGTGATATTATAAAAATGAGTATAGGTACCCACATTACTGATGAAACCATAGAATTCTACCTCATTCCTCACCAGATGAAAGAGCATTCTATGTCCCAAGGACACTGAAAGGAGGAAAAGAGGAAGAGAGAGAAATTGCTAAGGGTTCTAAAGTAAGTTAAAATCATATTAAATTGGGCAGCTAAGTGGCTCAGTGGATTGAGAACCAGGTCTAGAGATGAAGGGTCCTGGGGTTCAAATCTAGCCTTAGACATTTCATAAAAGGTAAGAATTTTTTTAAAAAATCATTTTAAGCAATTTGTGGTTATGTACCTTCCTCAGAATAAATATCTTTGGAAAGACAATAACCATAACAAACAACTATGATAAATACTTTCCTGAATGGATAGCTAAAATTAATATTATATAACAGTGTGAATCGCTTGGGACAAGCAATAATTAATTTCATTTTGTGACAGCAATGGTTATAAATGTCTACTGACAGGCTACACAGGTGAAACTGGATTGGGCCAGTTTAGCTACTTTTAGTTAATTTTCTGTCACATGAATTTCATGTCTTACCTGTATGTTTCATTGTTCTCTTTTGTTGTAGTTTGAATTCTGTGATATTTAAGAACAAATATTATTCCAAGGAAACATGCAAAACCTGTAGCTCTCAAAGCACACACTTTAATGACTGTAAGAGATACTGTAACAGCTGTTGTCATGAGATAATTAAGTGTTTCAAAGATCATTCGAGCTCCCAATGAAATAGGATCAGTCAAAATGAAGTACAAAGGAAAGTGGCTGAAAATGAAAAATTATGCTGAGGACTGACAAACTCTTGCTCAAAAATAGTCTAATTAATACTCAGAAGATAAGGTAGGATCTTTAGATCTTAGAGGGACCTGACAACTATAAGAGCTATTAACTTCTATACAATGTGCATAGGCTTTCTAAGGTTGAAAGAAGAGCAAGAAAATAATTTTCTATAAATATCTGCTAAGTGAAGACACTCTTATAAGTACAAAGGGTAGAATATTTAAGACTAAAATGAAAAGTAATTTTTAACAAAATTTGCCTTTTAATTCAAATCTTTACCAAGATCATTGTTAGAAGTTCAGGCAAGCCAATAATATGTCAGCAGCTTCATCAGACTATAAAAGGTCCATCTAAAGTAAAATGTTTGAGGATTTATTACTTCCATTGGGTTTGGAAGTATATTGATATAGCAGGTATTATAAACTCTGCGATTTAACCACACTCACTTATTGTTAAGGTAATTCACCTCACCTGACATTTCACCAATCTCAACCTGACCTCATTGCTACATATTTAATTTTGTCTTCCTGTGTGCCCATTGAGAGCTCGAGCCCTCACCTAGGTTTATTGTCATATTTAATGATAATTACTTACTTTCTATATTCAAAGAGATATTAAAATTATTAAACATGTATTAGCAAAATTAATATTGCATTAACAAAATAAAGTAATAATAAACACAAAGTCATATGAAGCAACAAGTATTTATTATGTGCCTACTATGTTCCAGGCACTGTGGTAATCATTGGGGATGTAAATACAAAGAATGAAACAATCCCTACACCTAAGGAGATTACATTTCAATGCTGAAGACAATAAATTAATGCATAACTATTTATCACACAAATATAAAATGAATAAATAAAAATATAAACAATGTAGTTAAATATAAGGTAGTTTGGGAGGAGAGCACTAGCTGCTTAGGAAATCAGGAAAGGCTTCATGAGCTGCATCTTAAAGAAATAGAGGGACTCGGGCAGAAAGAAGGAAGGAATGGATTTTAGTTGCATTGGACAGCCAGTACAAAAGCAGAGAGAGGACCAGAGATAAAGCAAATTTTGCAGAGTTCAGGAGGCAGTTTATGTGGTTAGAAAAATACACTGGATCCAAATGGTATAGAACTTTTAAAAGCTAAACAATGAAGTTTGTATTTTATCCCATAAGCAATAGTAGGTTGGTTAGGGGAGTCACATGTTAGAACTGTGGTAAGGAAAATGAGTCCAGCATCAGTATGTTGGATGGGCTGGATTGGTATGATCTTGCAGGACAGAGACCAAATAGAAAGCTTTTGCAATAATCTAAGAGAGAGAGGATGAAGATCTGAACTCAAAGCCAATCTCAGATTCTTATTAGCTGTGTGACCCTGGGAAAATCACTTAATCTCTCTTTTCCTCTTTTTCCTCATCTGTAAAATGGGGATAATAATAGTATGCATCTTGTAGGCTTGCAGTATCCAGCACATAATAGGAGTTTTATAAGCATTAGCTATTATTTTAATAATACTGTTATTATTATGTGATTCATTATTATAATAATTATTATATGATTTGACTATGACCAATATCACCATATATTTATATATGCATATATACACATATCAACAAATAACTCTTGTCTAGAATTTCAGTTTTAATCCAGATACTGATTAAAGTCTCAAGAATTTTTGTAGCATTTCTATTCCAGATTATCCAATAACATTAATTATTTTAATTTGCACGTCACTATATAAACTTTTGTTAGTTTAGTAGAAAATTAAGAGAGATCCAGAATTCAGGGTGTTGTTCCCTGTTGAAAAAGAAATGGAACTAAAAATGAACAAGATAAAATCCTATTGGAAAAGCCCACCAAAAATATTAAGCATATTAATATTTACCTCCTTCCTACTACTTAAAACTGTCCCTCCTTTGTCCAATGCATGTTAGGTTCCTCTATAAAGAATAAGGCTTTCACTAACCTCCTGAACATCTCTGCTTAAATTGGGTTTCAATATGTTGATTAGAATCACTCTTCTATCTCACCATAATTTTCAGCTAAAATGTGCTTACAGCTATATTAAAAACAGTTTAAATACAGTCTGGACAAAAAAGGAATAAAATTAGTATTGTTTTTAGAACTATATAACAAATGCTAAATCATAGTACATGCCAAAGAATACAGGCAAAGGAATGCTCATAAGATCATTCTTTAAATGTATCTAAAAGGTTATAAAGATCTGGAATGAAGGAGTAAGATAAAGTTGAAACTTCAGCCTTAATTGAAATACTGCCTATTACTACCCTAGTTAGCCTGATTACCTCAGCTTACATCAACTTTTGAGTATATTGTGCAGTTTGGAAACTAAGTGTCTGAGAAATATGCAGCTTAGGTCACCCACTGCTTAGAGACTCCTATAATAGTCAAGGACTCAGCAGAGCACTGTTTGGTTAGAGATTTGGCTTAACTTCAAAATTTTCTTTCTATTGTGGGACTAATTCATATCTTTGACCTCAGTCAAATATAATATGTCATGATACTATAAGTGGCAGTGAAGAAGTAATAATGTAATTATTTTAAGTCTCAAGACAGGGAAAATTAACAAAACAGATGAATAAGTCCCATTTGATTCTACTTTCTAAGTGTGTGGGTCTGGCATTTGTGGGATTTCTATGTCATACAGTAAAGAAAAAAAGTTTACTGCGTGACTAGGTCCCTAGGAATTTAGAACTACATCTATGTTGATGATGAGTTTGATAATGGCATATGGAGATATTCACTGCTGGGTTGTTCACTTGATTTAAGTCAGTTTAAAGGTGATTCATTAGTTTTTCATGTGTCTAGATGCTTTAGATCCACATCCTGGAGCCCAGAGTGACTAAAAGGTGAAGTATCTTGTCCAGTTTAACATTATAGAAATAAACAAAAACAATGAGCACTCTTGGTTAGGAAGCTCTGCAGAGCCCCAAACTCAAGAAGCGCGTGACTTAAAGTACAGCATTAGTTACTCCTGGGCTTTGGCTGAAAAACCTGAATTTGAGATTGCAGCCTGTTCTTTTCCTGGGAATGGACATCAGTTCTTATGTCTGGTGAGCTTCATAAATGTTATGTCTTCTTAAAAACATGTTTCATGAAAACTTTCGGTTAAGTCACAGATTAAATGTATATTTAACAAACTGAAGAAGTTTGGGAAGCACAAATATAGGTACCTGTGGTTTGTTGTTTTTTTTTAAATGGTCTCTAGTCTATGTGAGTCATTCAGTGAGTTATATTACAGATGTTAAATTCAAATTTAGGGTCATTCATCTAGAGGTGAATATATGTTGGAGAGATTTTGTTTTCTACCCATTTAAAATGACCAAGGAAGCATAGCAGTGAGCCTTAAAAATAATAATTTGTTCTTTTCATACATTATATCTAATTGTGTAGCCTGTCTTCTACTCATCCAAACAAAACAACTAGTTACATGTTCTTGCTTTACAAGATAATTAACTTTTCAAAATGTTGTTTCATGGAATATTCAATTATCCATTTTTGAAATCACTTTCAGAGGCCTAGTTTTAAAAATGTATTTAGAGTACTATTTTCTGGTTAATGCTAATTTATATTAGACATTTCTAGAACATATAGTTGATAGGTGCAGTTATTCATTTTTTTTTAAAACCCTTGTACTTCAGTGTATTGTCTCATAGGTGGAAAATTGGTAAGGGTGGGCAATGGGGGTCAAGTGACTTGCCCAGGGTCACACAGCTGGGAAGTGGCTGAGGCCGGGTTTGAACCTAGGACCTCTTGTCTCTAGGCCTGACTCTCACTCCACTGAGCTACCCAGCTGCTCCTAGTTATTCATTTTTTATAAGCCTGGTAACAGTTTTCCTCTGTTAGATATGTTATGATTTAAAATGTGCAAAAATTCAATTTGTTCCTTATGTTCTTAAGTGATATACATAAATTTTTTGTGTGCTTTGGTAATTTAACACATATTTTTAAAATAAGTAAACAAAATAAACCATGTGTTGATGTTATTTATTTATGGAACTCCTGCTCTATTAATAGCAAAAATGAGTGCCCCCCAAACTCCTACTTAAATTAACTTTAAACAATTGTCATATTTTTTAAAAATGTACTTGTTTCATTGGAATTCAGATTTAACCCTCTAATGCCCTTCATTTTAAAAATAATGATTTGCTTTCAGAAATTTGATCAAGTTTGAGATTTGGGAATTTACTGCTGTTAAACTCAGCAACTGTCATTTTTGCCATTTTGCATGGGATCCAAAAATCAAGTACATAACAGTTGTGAAGAAGTATTAGTTTGGGAATTCAAGTGGAATAGTAAAAATCATGCTAGAGAAATTATATAAAACCGTTAGATTTATTTTTCAAATAAGTTTCCACTTTTACAAGTGAAAAAAATGACAGCATCCTCTCTAAAGATTAGAAATGCTTTGTTATGGGACAAAGAAATTCTGGGTAATTGAACTATAAATTTCCTATACCGATTTAACTAGTTTTGTAAATGACAAGATATAATGAAAATTTCATTGTACCAGCTGATAAACCACCCAAGTAGGTAAATCAATGCCTTTCTGTTTAACTCCACTATTTATTTTTCCATCAGATCTGCCAATTCTCAACATATTATAGAAGTAAGAAGAAACTCATCTTCATTGATAAAAATCACACTTTTGTTTCAAATCAATCTCCCAAAAACATACACGCACAAATATGAACCTTGAATTTTCTGCCACACTCTTAGTCAAACCATTATTCCATAAAATTATTTACGTGCTCCTTTTTTTAGCTCTTTTGACAAGAATACCATAGCAGTTCACATCACCTTTGACCTACAGGGTGTACATCATGTTGTCAACATATAAACAAACTCATGATTGGTTGTATTTTAATAGATTCTGTAACTATCAAGATCTAATTTATCAAAAGTTTCACCAAAGTGACAGCTGTGCACATTCTAGATAGTATTTGCAATTCTAATTCCTCCTTTCTATGAAAAAAGGTTTGTTTCCCCGCCCCCAGGGAAATGTAATAAGCTACTATGACTATTTTTCTCTGTGATGATTAAGGTTCTGACTCTGATTCAACACAAGAACCTGGATTGCTGACAAATGAGGATTGTGTCCGTCATTTGTGAAAGATATTTAACTTTAATAGAGAAATTGTATGAAATTTTTGCCACTGATTTTTAGTTTGTCCTAGTACATCTCCTACCAAATGATTTTTTGTTTTGCTTTGAATTAAAATTAATTCTATGATAATGATTTAATATAATTTCCAAGAATATTTTTATTCTCTACTCTAAGATGGATTATTGAGTACCATATGTAACCAATCAGCATCCCTGATTCAATATTTTCATTTAACATGTTCTCATACTAAAATAAGACTATTTGTCTACAAAGGGTCCATCTAGATCATGATTCTAGGATTTTTTAATGTAGTGCATAAAAAGAAAATTAAAGGACTAGAAGTAACTGACTTTAAGGATGGATGGATTGTGGAAATTATATATATATATGTATATACATATACACATATATGTGTGTATGTATATATTCTACACATGTTACAGGCCACCTTTTAGTAAAGTTTTATTTTTATTTTCCTGACATGATGCCAGTAGGACATAATTTTTGACAGATTTTTCTGAGCTGGAAAAACTTCAAGTTTTGTGATGAACTTGATAGCTTTATGTCTATACATCAGCCCTGATTAACTGAGAAAGCCTTATCATTAAAGGACTGGACAATATATGGTGATTTTTTTTTTACAACTCATTAAATCATTTATAAAGGCATAGATGAAACTGTTTTATATACCACTGAAGGAAGTACCTCCAGAATGAAATCACAGGCATTCGAAATATTGAAACCTGACTGAGGTCTTTATTTCAAGAAATGGCTTATTTAGCATGGCTTTCTGAGCATTCAAAATTCAAAGCAGCTAGGTGGTTATAGAGCACTGGACTGGAGACAGGAAGAGCTGGGTTCAAATGTTTCCTCAGACATTTCCCTATCGTTGTGTCCCTGGCCAAGTCACTAAACCTCTGTCTGCCTCAGTTTTCTCATCTATAAAATGGTGTTAATAATAGTATATATTTCCCAAGATTGTGGTGAGGAGAAATGAGGTAATATTTGTAAATTATTTCTGGATAAGCGTTATTGTTATCATCATCATTATTATTATGCCAATTTGTATAGTGGAAAGGACACTGAATTTGAAGTCAGGGAGTTAGGTTTAAAAATCCTAGCTTTGCTACTTGAAATCTTGGACAAGTGGCTTGAAGTCATTGGGCCTCAGCAAGGTCACTTCCCACTCTAGACTGATAATGCTATGAAATAAAATATCAACAAGTTTTGAAAGTAATCTGTTAGCAACGTGGCTGAGATTGCACCGGCACATAACAAGCATAATAATAAATAAAGCAATGAAGCCCATTATGTTGGATCATGTAAAAACTTGACTGGTCAATTTAAATAAAAACCCAGAGAATTGGTTCCGGGTTAAGATGGCGGCAGAGTAAGAAGCAGCTCTTAACCTCTCCTGACCGAAACATACAAAACTCCTCAAGGGGACATAAAAACAAGTCCAGACGAACGGAGGAACCCCACAACAGGGCACAGCGTGGAAGGTACGTGGAATCGAGACATTTCCAAGCTAAAAAGGGCTCTCACTCACTCAATCGCGAGCTGAGCAACCGCCCCACCCCCACCCCCTCCACACTCACCTATAGCTCCGAACCCAGCTAAAAAGAAATAGAGCAAGTTTGGGGCACCCATCGAGTCATCAGCAGCTCCGGGACCTGTTCCTGACAGCAGCAAGACTTAGGACCCCATTAAGTCAAAAAAAGCACGCGAAATCTGAGCGCGCGCGCCGGAGCAGGACGCTGGGCGCAGAGAGCCAGCTGAGTAGAGGCGTGGGTGGAGGCAGAACTAAGCCTAAGTGGGGAACCAGTGCAGACGGGTATACGACTGTGGAAACAGCGCCCTGAGACTTGTAAAGAAACCTCCAGCAGAGGATCAAGCAAGAGGGCCCACCAGGGGGCTTGACCTTGGAAAAAACCAGAATTCAGACCTCAGGAGCCAATAGATTGGGAACAGACACTGAGCCCGAGGATAAAGCTGAGAAGCTGCTGGGCTAATGATGGCTACTCAGCATCAGGAGGTTCAGAAGAGAAAGAATAATAACAAAAAGAAGAAGTCTTTAACACTCGACAGCTTTTACACAGAGAAAATCCAGACAACCGAGCAAACAGAGGAGGAGAACAAACAAGCATCCGGACCCTCCTCAAATAAGGAAAACTCCTCACAAGCTATGGAAGAGTTCAAAACTGAGATTCTGAGGAAAA
>NC_058130.1:280658641-280701901 GCF_016433145.1 Gracilinanus agilis | reverse complement strand
GAAGGGGAAAGGAGGAGCATGAATCATGTAACCATGTTAAATATGAATATTAATAAATGTAAATAAAAAAATAAAAATAAATAAAAATTAAAAAAAAAAACCAGAGAATTACTTTCTTCTTGTTTATCCTGCCTATGTGAAGTCAAATCCTCATGATTTTAAAAAAGTCCAAAATTTATTCTCTTTAAATGGGTTAATTTCCAGTGGGAAAAAGTGTAAAATGCTATAATCATAATAAGGACTACAAGGGGCATGTCATAATGAATACAATGCTGGTCTTGAACTCAAGAACAATTGAATTCAAATCCACCCCCTGACACTTAGTAAGTTATATGACTTTGGGGAAGTCACTGAACCTCTATGTGTCTCCAGCAATTCTGTGACTTCCCCTCTAAAATCAAAGAAGGTTGTGGTCTAAGTTTCTAGAAGGAATTCCTACACTGAGAGTTCTATTTGCTTATAGAATCATATCCTTTGAGGATCTGTACATATAGTAAGAAATAATTAAAATTAGATAACTACACTCTGATGTTGCTGGATTTAAGCATAAGAACAGAGAATTATTGAATATAACACAAAATGAGTGTATAAAAGTTGGACTAATAATAAAAGAATATGACTAGTAATGAGTAATAATAACAAAATACATTATTAGCTGTCATATTTTCAAACTATCTCTTTAAAGGGTATAGAAGTTTATAAACTATTTAAAACCACACTAGACAAAACATAGGATAATTTTTACTTTTGGAAATGAGACTAAGTGGATCTTTTAAATCCCTAAATTCCATAAAAGTTTTTACAAGACAAATGTAATTTATCATATGCTTTTCCAATAGTACTAAATAATGTCCCAAATGATTTATAGTGATATAAATAACTAATCTGAAATGACCACAAAACAAGATTTTCTGCCTGGTTCTAATCTACAAAACATCTACACTAGTGCATCTATTAAGAGAATAGTTGCTATCCATCTCTTTATTGCAGCTGATTTTTCCAGATGTATTTCAGCATTAACTACTGAGAAAAAAAAAGAGAAGAAAAAGAAAATTAATTTACAGCTGTAAGACATGTTGAAGGTCAACTAATCCAACAGTTTTTTTGAGGGTTTTGCATATAAGGAAAATTGAGCCCAGAGAAGTTAAGACTTGCCTAAAGTCACACAGATAATAAATGGCAAAGCAAGGATTCAAACCCCAGGTCTTGTGACTGTAAAACCAGGCATCATTCCCCTGCATCATGCTGCTTCAGATTCTATTTTTATAAATGTAGTGAGCCCAACATTAGGTTTGGAACAACTAGACTTTCTGCCTGGCTCCAACAGACTTTGTTCCTTCCTGTGGGAATAAACCTTGGGACCAAAAAAAGGTGGGGAAAGGGGGAAGAGTTCAATAATTCTCCTTGCACAGAGACAACAGTATTCCTAGAAAAGCCTGGGGGTGGGAGTGGGAAGCAAAGCCTGGAGAGATCAGACTAAAGAGCTTTTAAGGTGAAAGCATCAGTATACAGATCAAAAATTTAGAGTTGTAAAGAATCTCAGAATCAATTAGTTCAATTCCCTCATTTTAGAGATGGGAAACCCCAAGGAATAGAGAGGTAAGTCTTAGAGACAGGATCAGAACCTTGGTGCTCTGACCAAGCACACTTCCTACAACTTCATGGGTCATTTTATTTTGTTGTTCAGTCATTTAAATTGTATTAAACTCCTTATGACACTATTTGGAGTTTTCCTGGCAGACACTGAAGTACTTTAGCATTTCCTTCCCCAGCTAATTTTGCAGATGAAGAAATGGAGACAAAAAGGGTTTATGTAACTTGCTCAAAATAACACAACTCTATACCTTGATTAACCTCCTCAACTACCCTCTCTTACTCCCATTTCCAATATGTTGCCAAGACCAGTGCTATTAATTTAACTTTGGGGAACATTACTACCTTTGTAACATATGCTAGAACATATGCATCCTTCTCTTCTAATATGCTCTTGTTTCCTCATTTCTACCTCCTGACTTCCTTCACATTCCAGATAAAATTACCCAATCTTTCTTAATTCTAGTGCTTTTCTTCTGTTGATTGTTTCCAATTCATCCTGACTATAGCTTGTTTTCTCATTGTGTTCATGTCCTCTTCTCCATTAGATTATGAGCTCTTTGAGGGCATGGAATGCATTTTACCTTTCTTTGAATTCTCAACACTTAGCACATAGTAGCAGTCAGTGAACCTGGCATAGTGGGCTTAATGAATTTTGATTGCCCGACTGACTAGCAAAGTGTTTGTCACATAGTTAGTGCATCAGTTCACAATTCCACCAACAATGAATTAGAAAATGGAAGTTATCATGCTGCCTCATATGGAAATTGTCTCCTTCATACCTATCCCATTGGCCAATATGGCAGTTAAGGAAAGTGATAAATGTTGGAGTGGATGTGACAAAATTGAGACACTAATGCATTGTTGGTGGAATTGTGAGCTGGTCCAACCATTCTGGATGGATTCTGGCAATTTGGAATTATAAACAAGGGGCTATAAATTGCAATTTAGAACTATACCCAAAAGATTATAAAACTGGGCATACCCTTTGATCCAGTAATGTCTCTACTGTATCTGTATCCCAAAGAGATAATAAAAAAGGGGAAAGGGCCTACTTGTACAAAAATATTTATAGCTACTCTTTGTGGTGGCAAAGAATTGGAAATTGAGAGGATCTCTATCAATTGGGGAATGGCTGAACAAATTGTGGTACATGTTGATAATGGAATACTATTGTGCTATAAGAACTAATAAGCAAGATGATTTCAGAAAAAGCTGGAAAGATCTGTGGGAACTGATGCAGAGCAAAATAAGCAGAACCAGGAGAACATTGTCCACAGGAACAGCAATATTGGACAATAATTATCTGTGAAAACTTGGCTATCCCAGCAATGCACTGACGGAGACAATACTGAAAGATTTATGACCAGGGAATGCTATCCACCTCTAGAGAAAGAACTATTGGAATTGTCTTTCACATCAGTTTATCTTTGGTTTTATTTTGGGGTTTTGGTTATGTATGAGTGTGCTCTAACAACAATGACCAATATAGAAGTTATGTTTTGCATGACAATAAAAAATGAAGGAAAATAAATTTAAAAATAAAATAAATGTTCTGTCTCCTTGGACCTTGCTCCAATGGTCATGCTTTCTTCCTCATGAACCTCTCTTTGTCACCACTGACTTCTTCCCACTTCCAACAAATAAATTCAACTCCTTAATTCTAAAATAACTCTTCCCTTTCCATAGATTAGATAGGCTGGTAGATAACCAATAAACTGATAGACAGATGGGAGAATAGCAGATAATAAATTAAGAGATAATAGAGGCTGATAGGTAATAAATGACATGTTAATTGATAGACAACAAATGGATTGGTAGAAGATAGATAGGTAAGTAGATAGATAGATAGAGAGATAGATAGAGAGAGAGATAGATAGAGTAGATAGAGCAGTGCCTACTATGTGCTTATTATGTAATAATAGCTTGCTATGAGCCAAGAACTATGCAAAGCTCAAGGGAGCTTTATAAGAAATATATAAGAAAACAATATGACTTCTACTTTCTAGGAGTTTATATTTTAATAGGGTGGGGTATAACATAAAAATGAGATGGAAAGCAGTTAGGGGGAATGAAAGGGTTTTAGGAGATGGAGCAATATGGAGACTAAGGTGAGTTGGGAATGATCCTCAGTCAGGGTCTAACCAATCAGGAAAGCAGCTAAACCTTTCTACTCTATCCAGCTACTGCCCCATCCCTCTCTATCTTTTCACTATTAACTTGGAAAAACTCAGTCATGCTGGATGCTTTCATTTCCTTTCTACTTTCTCATAAACCTTTACAATTAGACTTCTTCCAACCTGTCAGACCTCCTCTCACAAAAGTCAATAATGGCTTATTAATCGCCAAGTATAATTTCTCTTTTTCAGGTTTCATCCCTACCTTGACCATTCTCCAGTTTTTGACATTCTAGAATCTAGACTATCTTCTTCTATTGCATACCTTTCCCCCTTCCCTTAAGAAACACCAACATTGCTAGTTCTCCTCTCTGCTGTTCCCTCTATGTTTCTTTTGTTAGCTCTTTATCCTCTTCTCAAACTCTTAGTGTGCTAACCAAAGTTCTATCCTGGACTCTCTTTTCTTCTCTATATATATTCTCTCTTTAGTAAATTATTCTTTAACTATCACAAGATCCAGGCACCATCTCTATACAGATTCTCATTTCCTGACTTCTTCTGAGCTCCAGGTCCACATCTCCAACTGCCTAAAAAACAAGGGATGAGAGTCATGGAACTGAGATTTGGAGGGACCTTAAAAATGATCTAGTTCATTCCTATTAGCAAGAGACTTGTTCAAGTGCTTCTTATTTTGATAATCAAATACATGAAGATCTTAGGCCCACAGATGAAAATCTACAAAGGCCATCAAATTCCATTTAGCATTACTTACTTCTTTTAGAAATGAAGAAACTGGGGCCCTGTGAGGTAAGTGACTTGCCAGTGGTTCCATAGTTGATTAACAGCTGAGCTGGGATTTGAATTCAGGTCTTAACACTCTAACATCTGTACACTTTGTACCTTGCAACAGAGCTCCTCAAAAGACTGTTTGCAAAGCTGCTACCTCTAGAAGGAAAGAATTTTATGCAGTAAAGAGTGTTGACTAAGTAATATTTTTTTAACTTTTTTTAAATTTTAATTTTTTAAACCCTTAACTTCTGTGTATTGGCTCATAGGTGGAAGAGTGGGAAGGGTGGGCAATGGGGGTCAA
Organism: Gracilinanus agilis; assembly: GCF_016433145.1. Lineage (NCBI taxonomy): Eukaryota > Metazoa > Chordata > Mammalia > Didelphimorphia > Didelphidae > Gracilinanus > Gracilinanus agilis. Next base: position 280,697,101 of record NC_058130.1, on the reverse strand, counting down.
GTGACTTGCCCAGCGTCACACAGCTGGGAAGTGTCTGAGGCTGGATTTGAATCTAGGACCTCCTGTCTCTAGGCCTGACTCTCAACCCACTGAGCTTCCCAACTGCCCCTTGACTAAGTAATATTAAAGAGAGAAATTGCTGAATTTTCTTTTTTTTTTTTTTTATCCTGGGACTCCATTTACAGGATAAATATTAATAGAAACACACACATGGGGAAGAAGATACAGGACATTCTGTTATGAGTATATACACAAGTACATGTGTATCCTGAAAAGGATACGAAGAATTTAATTTATTATATTAATTTTACACTGATGGGCTGAGGAGAACAGTTAATCATGGGGCAGAAGATTTGAAATGTGGATGGGGTTACTTTGAACAGTCTATGGGCATAGCCCTATATTTCCTCTTGGACCACTAGCAAATAGGATCTTGGAGGAGGACATCTTGTCAAGCATACTTTGAATTTCTGACAAATAGCTCCCTTTACATTTCATTTCAAAGGCCCAATTATGTCTGCATAAATAAATAAATGGTGCTCCTCAGCCTCATGCACAGTCATTTGTCATATTTAAATAATGGCATCCAAAGTAAATCCCCATTAACATTGTTTAACTTTAATTCTTTGGGAGATTTACTGCTCAAGTGATTAAAAACTGGATTGATTTATTACACTACAATTTAAATGAGACAACAAAACAAATAAAAAGCAGAGTATCAAGATTTAAAAAGTACAACTAGCCCAGCTGGCTTCACTATGCAAAAGTAGCTCAAACAGGAGATAGGATGAGGGCTCAGTAGGAATCTGGATTTCTAGTTGATTAGCTTAGGTTAAGGTAAAGGAAAGGTGAGCAGAAAAATGTAATTATAAGTTAAAAAAATTTACAACTTGTTTCCATCCATCTTCTGAGGAAAACTTTCTCAAAGCAATTTTTTCTCCTCTGTAAATTTTTGCCGCCAAAATCCTTTGAGTACAAAAATTAGAGAGAGGGAGAGAGAGAGAGAGAGAGAGAGAGATAGAGAGTATGTGTGTGTGTGTGTGTGTGTGTGTGTGTGTGTGTGTGTGTGTGTGTGTGTGTGTGTGTGTTGGAATAGGGAGGAGTTGGAATCTCTATATGAACTCAGAACAGGATGAAATCGTATGGCTATTTTTTAAAAAAAGGAAAAAAGACAAAGCATCTTTTATTTTTGTGTGTAATAAAAAACTGCAAAAGTTGATGACAATGTGTGTTAGGGCTCCCAAAGATCAATCTTTGGAATAAAGAATATTATATTTATAAGTAAATAAATGATAGCTATCTGATTTTTTTTAGACTTTGCTAGTCTTCATCATAAATTATCAAGATAAAGAAATATCTTTGTTAGTGCTGTCAAATTTGTCTGTTTCCTTCCTGGGTAAAACAGTTTTAATCCTTGATCTTTATTCCTCTCGCAAGGCAGTTTGGTTGCCCAAAGTCACAGTGGGTCATCTGAATTAGATATTGCAGAAGACCAGAAATGTAACACAGTATGACCTCATTTTATGTGAACTCAATACATGAGAATTCAGGTATAGTCAGTTAGCAATAAAAAAAAATAAAGACAGAAAAATACATAAAATAAAAATTTTCATTTCATGCTAAAAAATTTTGTAGTACTTCATCCCATCACATTCATTCTTGCTTCTGAGAAGCCTTAGTGTAATACATTATATTATTTTACATCAAACATTAGATCCTACATCACTAATTTGTCCTACAATCTCTCTTGTAACAAGTCACATCCCTATCAGAACAGTGTTTCCCTTTGTTTCATTAACACTAGTTATTAGTAATGGCCCTGGAGTAAAAGAGTAGTGATGCGGAGAGCTCTGATAAGCATAAGAAATGTCATAAAGTACCTGGGTAGGTTCATACAAGAAATATTTATTAAATAATGGAGTTCACTATTGTGCACAAAATGAATTAAAAATAGTGGTCCCATAAAAACAAAGTCCTTCAGTACTTCTGCCAGAGAGGCAGCAATTGGGTTCTTTCTCTTTAGTAAGGAGTTCTGGATATGTCACAAATAGAAAGAATATGAAGCAGAGTAAACTTGGACAACTTACTGAATGAGGTCTTTGTCTTGGGACTTAACATTTACCTATGGTTATAGGAGTTCTTCTTAACCACTTTAGAACCAAAAGACTAGTCAAAAAGTATTTTTTAAGTACCTACTAAGTGTAAGATAAAGACAAAAATAAAACTGTTCTGGTCCACAGGAAGCTTACTTTCCATCACAGAATACAACATATACACATAGTTAAATACAAAATATCTACAAAGTAAATATTAAATGAGGAGAATGGCATTAGAATCTGGGGAAATCAGGAAAGGCCTCAAGCAAGCTGTTGTCCTTAAGCTGAACTTTGAAGGGACAGTTGCTTCTAGATATGTGACAGACTACCTGTAGATAGACCCAAAACAGGAAATACCAGGCTACATAAAATGAGAAAGTAGGCCTATTTGGTTGGACATAGAGTATATGAATGGAAGTCATTTATTTTTTCTTTAATTAAAAAATGTTTTTAAACCCTTACCTTCAGACATGGAATCAATACTCTCTGTATTGGTTCCAAGGCAAAAGAGTGATAAGGGCTAGGCAATGGGGGTCAAGTGACTTGCCCAGGGTCACACAGCTAGGAAGTATCTGAGGCCACATTTGAACCTAGGACCTCCCTTCTCTAGGCCTGGTTCTTAATCCACTGAGCCACCCAGCTGCCCCCTGGAAGTCACCATTAGCTTACTAAGATATAATAGAACCAGACAGAGAACGTGTAGAAATGCAAGACAGAACCAATAAAGAGTTTGCCAAATAGGAGGAAAATATCATCAGAACCATCTCTTTTGGATAAATTAGTGAGGAGAAAATCTTTAAGAGACCATTTAGAAGATCATTGCAATAGTCTAAGAAAAATTATCTAAAGGCTTGGACTAGGGAAATGGCTGGGTGAGTGAAAAGATACAAGGGATATTGTAGATGTAGAATCAATAAGACTTGCTAATTTTTTGGATATAGGGAGTGAGGAACAAAGGTCAAGGATAACTTTGAACTAAGAGATTGGAAAATTGTGGTATCTCTAAAACAGAGGAGTTAGGGAAAGAAACAGGTTTGGGGAAGAAAGAAATCTTCTGTTTTGTTCATATTGTGTTGAAAATATCTATAGGATGTCCAGTGGGAAATGTCCATCAGAAAATTGATAACGCAGACAAGGGCTAGGTATAGAGATCTGAGAGTCACCTGTAGAGGTAACTGAATCCTGGAGAGTTGTCAGCTCCATAAAAATGTTACAAACATAGTGACTGTCACATGACTATTGTTCAGTCGTGCCTGACTCTTTATGACCCCATTTGGAGTTTTCTTGGCAAAAATACTGGTGGCTTGCCATTTTCTTCTCTGATTCATTTTACAGATAAGGAAACTGAGGCCAACAGGATTAAGTGACTGCTGATTTTGTATGGTGTGCTGAAGCAATCATCATTGCTTCCCCTTTGACCTTTGTTCATTCATTTTTGGTAAGACCCTTTCACAAGGATCTTTCACTTTCAAAGCATAGATTTCTACAATATTTTAAGGCTTCAAAATTTTTTCTCTACCCTCTCACCTCATACATAGTGAGTGAACTCCCACAAATGTATTACCTGCAAAAGTATCCTTTCTCTTTTATCGCCATTTTATAACTGAAGCCTTCACATACCCGACATGCCCAGAAAACCTTTTATTTCTTCTGCCAGGATAATAAGGAACCAAAAGAGCCTAAGGAGGAATATTTAACACATTCAAAATCAGATATGTATCCACTAGATGTTAGGCAAGAAAAATCTGCTGTCTAGTGACATTACTGGAATAAATAAAGGAAGAAGAAGGAAGACAACATGAATGAAAATAATATAACATACTCTAATATATTTATTCAGTACACTGAGTCCCCAAGGATCCCAGAGATATTTTACAACATTTATTTATGTTGGAATCGCTTTATCTAGCACCAAAATGTGACTTTCTCTAGTTTTCATATATTCAGTAGCTGTGTAATGATGCAGGATACAAAAGCTAGACAGTGAAAAAGGCAAAAGAAATTGAAAGTATAGGACAAAATTAGACAGAATGAAATTCTTTCTTATCATGCATCATTTAATTCTGCATTAAATAAATTCCATGGACCCTGAAATAACTGAATTATTTTGTAGTCCCATTAACTGAGGCACTGATTGACTCATGACTCTCAGGGAATATTCGCAAACCAAATCATGAATTATCAGCACCCACATTAGATGTGATCTCTTTCATTGAGATGCCATACTAAAAACTAGTGAAATGAGAAACAGAAGAATAAAGACAGGACTGGAAGCATGACAAAGTAATAGAATCTTGACTGTAGAGCCAGGAAGACTTGGATTAAAGCACAGCCTCTGACACATACGTGATTCTTAAAATGCTCCCAAGCACCTTTATAAGTTACTTTCTTTCTATAACTTACTTTCTAAGCTTCGGAGTAGTTCCTTATTACAATGGAGTTCCTCGAAATGGTGAAATAACAGATACAAACTTTTTTAAAAAAAAAGAGGAAAGATGCTTCCGGGGGTGGAGCCAAGATTGAGGCATAACTAGGACAGCAGCTCCTTTTCACCACAAAAAATCCTCTCCCACCAAGAGTAAAATATCACCACAAAATGAATACAGGAGTGAAAGAATCAACAAAGAGACAGAGGGAAACAACCTTCAAAAAAAGAAAAACCAAAAGGTAGGAAGAGACCATCTGGGGAACTGAGGTGGGAGGGGAGCAGAGCTAGCAGGAGGTATAGAGTGAGTGAAGAGCAAGCAGAGAGTAAACCACAACACCCTCTACTCCATCTCATCCCTACCCCACATCTGTTCTCACAGGTTCCAAATTTAAGCCAAGATAAAAGTCAGGCCCTGAGATCCTGCCTGGGCAAATAGTGGTCCAAGCCAACTCACACCCCTTATAATTTCAAACCTGTGGCTGAAGGGGGCTGATCTGAGTGGTCCCAGAGGGAAGCCAGGAATCCCAGTCTAGGCTTGGGATGAGAACATAATCCATGGCTTGGAGTGGGGACACAGTTCAGAAGGGGAGCCCCTGAATCTTTTTGCCCAAAACTAAGGGTGGAGCTCCAAGACAGGGCAATCAAGGGTGTGCCTGATTGAGTCAGGAATACCTTGAGACCAAAAACTTGAGCCTAAGCCTGGGGCTAGAATTTGATCAGCCCCTGACCTAATCAAGTTCTGACTGAGATCAAAAGCTTGAAAAAAGTCTTTAAGCTATCAGCATCTCAAGGGTCAATTGAATTAGCCCTGGGAGGGAACTCTCAGAGATCTCAGTCCTTAGAACATCTGGTAAACTAGTAATAACCCAGAAAATAAGCTGAAAATAGCATTAAGGAAGGACTGAAATTTAAGAGGGTACCCCAACTTCCCAGAAAACAGAGCCTACCTATAATTAGATAGGAAAAATGAGCAAACAGCAAAAAAAGCACCCAACTAAAGAATTTTTATGGAGACAAGAGCAAGGAGCAGACACAGAAGGGGACAGTGAAATAGGGGACAGGCATGAATAGTCAGTTTTCACATGATGAAATCAAAACTTTTAATAAGCACATGAAAAAGTGTTCTAAATCCCTCCTGATTAGAGAAATGCAAATTAAAAGAACTCTGAGATATCACCTTACACCTAGCAGACTGGCCAATAAAGCAGCAAAGTGATAAATGTTGGAGGGGATGTGGCAAAATTGGGACACTTATATAATGCTGGTGGAGTTGTGAATTGGTCCAACTATTCTGGAGGGCAATTTGGAACTATGTACAAAAGACTTTTGTACCCCAAAGAGATTATAAGGAAAAAAAAAGTGTACAAAAATATTCAGGAAAAATATTCTCAAATAATGAATGAATTAAAATTTTTCAGATCAAAAATATTCATAGTCACGCTCTTTGTGGTAACAAAAAAAAAACTGGAAAATGAGGTGGTGTCCATTGATTGGGGAATGGCTGAATAAATTGCAGTATATGTTGGTGATGGAATACTATTGTGCTGAAAGGAATAATGAACTGGAGGAATTCCATGTGAACTGGAATGACCTCCAGGAATTGATGCAGAGCGAAAGAAGCAGAATCAGGAGAACATTATATACAGAAACTTGTACACTGTGGCACAATCGAATGTAATAGACTTTTCTACTAGAAGCAATGAAATGATGCAGGACAATCCAGAGGAACTTATGAGAAATAATGCTATCCACATCCAAAGAAAGAACTGTGGAAATAGAAATGCAGAAGAAAAACATATGATTGATCATGTAGTTCAATATGGATATGATTAGGGTTTTGATGTTAAAGGATCACTCTACTGCAAATATAAATAACATGGAAAAAGGTTTTGAACAATGATACATGTATAACCCAGTGGAACTGCTTATCACCTTCGGGAGGAGGGAAGAAAGAATGGGAAGAGGGATCATGAATCATGTAACCATGAAAAAATATTCTAAATTTTAAAAAAAGACAAAACAGAAAGGACAACAGATAAAATGGAAAATGGAACAGAAGTCAAACAGAGATGGAATGTAAAATAATCACCAGAAGGGAGAGTGAAAGGGATGAGAGAAGGTTTGAACATCCACACACGACAAATATTTAAGGAAAAGAAATAATTATGGAAATAATCCTTTCTATAAAAGCAAAAATGTATATACATAGAAGCCACTTCCCTATTTTACAAAGGAAAGCACTGAGACCTAAAAAGGGAATGTGGTGATATCATTCAGGCAGTAAAATAGGAGAACCAATATTAGAAAATTACTATAAAAATTCGAACTATTACTATTTCCATTCTGCATATGATAATCCTAAAAGAAAAGCATCTCAGGTAACCTGCTTGTGATGATTGTGTTTAAATAGAGTCAAGACTATTAAATTCTTGACATTCACTCAGTCCTATACACTACATTTCAAACACTGAAAGCTTGCTGTTTTCATCTTTTCAGAATGGTTAGCCAGAATTAACTTACACTTAAGAAAATGAAAAATATTCTAAATAAATCAAGAAATATTTATTGAATGTATGTTATGCACAAAGGATGGCTTAAAAAAACTGCCCAATGATTAAAATTCCAAAATGAAATTTGTAATCTCAGACTAAAACATAAACCTTTTATGTTTTTAAAGCATTAGAATCAAAGGGACTTACCTTAATACTGGCATAAGAATGGATAATCAATTATTTAAAATATATTTTAATTTTAAATGTGCCATTTAAAAAGTAATGGTTTTCACAATTTATAAACAAGAGATATTTTTAATGAATCAGTCATCTGTAGAGATTCTTTAGTGACCATGACATTCTAACAAGCTAATTAAAAGGAAGTTAAGGAGTGTCAATTGACTCCGAAGCATATTTTCTAAGGTCCCCCCAAAGACAGCTTTCTTTCTAGTCTACCAACTCAGTTCTAATCTCCAGTCCAGAAACAACTACATTCCTGTCATTCCAGAATAGGGGAGGGGGTGGAGGGTGAGAAAGGAGGATTTCAGGACAAAAAAAAAGTTTTGGACTTCATAAGAGAAGTGGGAGGTCTTTCCAAAAGCCTATTTGATCCAGAAGGCATTATAAAATTTAAACCTTTGAAAAATACAAGATGCCCCTTTGGTGGTGATGATGTATATATTTCCCAGCAATTTGGCAAAACAGACCAATAGATACATTTTTGCTCTTTCTACTTCTTTCCTCTCTTTTGTTTTCTATCCTCTTTTTCTCCTTATCTCCAACTTCTGTCACCCATTTCCTAATTCCAGGTTCCATTTTTTTTTAATTACTCCTTTTTTCTCCCCTACCATATTCTTTCTCCCCTAAGGCTTCTTTAAATTCTTCAAATCTCCTTTCATTGTGTGTTTTTTAACCATTCTTTCTAATCACTTTAAAAACAAAAAAAAGTCTCCCTTTTAGATTAATTTACCTGGTTATAGTCTTTTTAAAATGGGAATAATAAACACATAGACAGAAGCATGAATGTAGATACACACAACTTGCACAGACTCTGTCTCTATCTCTGTCTCTGTTTAGATCACAATTCAAACACTTGCCATCTTTAGCTCATGAGAATTAAGTCCTAAAATTAGCAGTAGACATTATAGAAAGTAATAACTGGGAAATACTACAAAACCCTCCTTTCTAGGCCATCTAGAAGAACCTATAGTTGTGCATTATGTCCTACTACTCAAATCACTACAATAAAAAATAAACATTTGCTTTGCACATAGAGATTCAATGCCTGCAACTTTAAGTTGACCTTTTCTATGCTTCCCTATATTCATTTTTATAAAATTTTGTATTCTTTTTTCATATACTCCCCTCCTAGATTCCATTTTTACTCCCCCACCCATTCTGGGCCATGTTCTATGTTCATGACTTACAGTTGTTATGTTTAGCAAACTTTGCATGTCAAACCAAAAACATTCCAACTTATATGGTGCTGCAAAATTGGAACATGTCCTCTACTTGCTTATTGCTCTGTCTTTGCTTTCACTACACCTGGAATTCTCTCCGCCTGTTAAAATTCTGCCAACCCAGTTATCGTTATATCCTCTTTTCCCCCAAATAAACTTGCATTTACTTATTATCTATAAACATGTTTTATCCCCTAAGTAGAATATAAGCTACTTAAGAGAAGGAACTATCTTCATTTTTTTCATATCTCAAATATCTATAAGAAGGACTTATACATAATAAGAAATTGAATTCAGTTGAAACACTATCAAAGCACAACACATAAGAGTCCAGAACTAGAGTTCAGAAGACTTGGGGTCAAACCTGGCCTCAGGCAGTTCCTAGCTGTGTGATCCTGGGCAAGTCGCTTAACCCTGTTGGCCTAGGCCTTGCCCTTCTGTCTTCTGAGTTGTTATTAGGACAAAGAGCAAGGGTTTAAAAAAAAAAAAGAAGAAGAAAAGAAGCACTATCTGTTACATTAAAAATTTCCTGATCCTTCTTCTACCTCTGTCAGAAAAAAAAATATCTTTACTTTCTGGATTCCAACTACCATTCCCTTTGTACCTAATTAATGCTTTTGTTGTTTTCTCTTTTCCTGAGGAATTGTCCATAGTTGATAGAGATCTCAATGCCAGAAAGATCCAGGTCCATGTGCCACCTCTGACATTTACTAGGTGGCCACGATTCAAGTCACTTAACCTCTCTGAGCTGCAGAAAACTCTTCCAGACAGTGGGTCCACAGCCTCCATAGATTTCAAAGGGCCCATGTACTTGGAGAGGAAAAAATATATCTTTAAATGTGATTGTAAATTCCACAAAGGCAGAGACAATTTCATATACACATTTACCTCTCTCCCAGAATCTAATACACTATTCTATATGTGGTGGATGCTAAATACATGCTCATTGAATTGAATATTGAATGAAAGTCCTGTCCATAGCTTTTACCCTCAATTCACCAATCTTATTCCTAGATTTTTATTCAAGTAAACAAACATTTTTTTTTAAAAACCCTTACCTTCCACCTTAGAATCAATACCATATGTTGGTTCTAAGGTAGAAGAAATGTAATGGTAGGAAATGGGGGTTAAGTGATTTGCCTAGGGCAAACCTAGGAAGTTTCTGAGGTCATATTTGAATGCAGGACCTCCAGCCTCTGGGCCTGGCTCTCAAACCACTGAGCCACCCAGCTGCCCCCTAAACAAACATTTATTAAGTATGACTCTAAGCAAGATAGTAAGCTAAGTATTAGGAAAATTCAGAGATTAAAAAAAAAAATGATTTTTGCCCTCAAGGAGCTTGGTCTTTAATTTTTTTTTTTAATTCTGAGAAAGATAACAAGGGAGACCAATTGGGAAGTTATTTCAATACTGAAGGCAAGAAGAGATGAGAATATGAACTAGAAGAGTGACCCTGCAAACAAAAAATGTGGCAGATTTGACAACTGGTTTTTTTGGGGGGGGAGGGGATGAAGAGAGAGAGAGAGAGGGAAGAGTTAAGGATGACTATAGATTTACAAGCTTGGAGGCTCAGTAGGATGGTGGAAATTTTATAGGCAGGAGAGGCATCCCTCTATTGCCTTCAGTAGATATAATAAATTACTTGGTCCCAGCTAAACTATTTATTTGTCATTTCCCAAACATAATCTTCTTTTTGTTCCCACCTCTAACTTTTGCATATATCATTCTCTATCCCTTGGAGTCTCATCTTTTTTCCATTCTAACTACATATTTCATTTCATTCAAAATTATCTCCACCAAGAAGTCTTTCAGGATTGTCTTTACCTTACAGGTTGTTCATTTACTCAGTGTTTTGTAAGAATTATAATTAATATACAATATCTCCAAATATTATATTTAACAAGATTTAGTAATAATAATTTGAAGAAAAAGAAAATAAAAAGCTAGAGTAAAACGTCTGCTTTCTCAGCCTAGCATGCAGAGAGAGGGCATGGCTTACAGCAAACTTGTAAACAACATGTGAAGACACAAACATAGGGGCGCAGGGAAAGGGATACTGGGAGATGAAGTCCAAGGTTCAAAATTCTCTAACTATACAGTTTTCTCAATGCTTTTCTATTAAATTTGTGCTATGTCATTGAATTTAAAAAAACATTTATCATTAATTATGTTGACTTACTTGTTGCTTTTCTCTTTAAATGTGTAATTTGTGTTATAATGTTTTACAGTTTTTTTTAAAAACACTGTAGTTTTGTGCAACCTCCCCTCTGAACTCCATAAAAACATGTTTTAAATCAACAAGAGAGACAATTTCATCCACTTTGCAGGAGGGGAAAGAATCATGCTGGAAAGAGGTATGGACTTTTTACTGGAAAACCATAATCTGAGTTCCAGATCTACGCCTAACTGGTCATATAATTTGAATAAGTCACTTAAAACATCTTTGGTTTACACAAATGAGGTTATTAATGCCTCATTAAAGGAATCATGTGAACAAAGTTTGTGAAAGTACTTTGTAAAAGTAAAGCGCAATATGAATATAAGGTATTATTATCCTCACTCCATAACACCTAGCACAATATTCTATTCATGACAGGTGCAAACAAATGCAATTGACCAATTTCTCCCTTGTTCTCCATTCCACATTTCATTCCCCAGTCCACTCTTATCATCTTCACCAGAAACTAAAGAACATGCCCAGAATAATCATCTATCCATTTACTTCTCCTGTCACATATAGGCACTAGTAAGGTATAATAAGGTAATCATGATAACTTTGCTTAAAACTTATGATGGGCTCTTTGGCATTATTGAGCCATATGGAAGTTTTGAAGATTTAAGGAGTTTGCCAAGAAGGAATACATTAAAATGTATTTTATGGTTATTTCAAAAACATTATTCCTCTATCTCATATAAAATATGATTTAGAACTAGGAAGAATATCAGAGATCATGTAATTCAACCACTTAATTTTAAAATGAAATAAAAACTCATACAAGGTAAATAACTTGCCAGGGTCATATTGGTAGCAGGTAAAGAGGTAATTATGGAACACAATACCTCTGATTCCAGTATTTCAGAATTACTGTCTTGAGTTCCTCAAAGTGAAGATACACAGAGAGATTCCATGACACCTTTATTCTGATTCTGCCAAAGGGAAAACTAGAGAGGTTATTGGGATCTCAATTTATTTCCTATTGATTACTTAATGGGTCCTTAAAACTTTAGTCATAGTATCTCTGCACATTGTTGTTGTTTGGTCATTTTCAGGCATGGCCAACCCTTTGTGATCCCACTTGGGGTTTTCTTGGCAAAAATATTGGAGTAGTTTGCCATTTCTTTCTCCAGCTCATTTTACAGATGAGAAAATTGAGGCAAGAGGGTGTAAATGGCTTGCCCAGAGTCACATAGCCAGTAATTGTCTGAAGCCAAATTTGAGCTCAGGAAGATCTCTTCTTGGCTCCAGGCCCAGCACTCTATCCACTGCACTGCCTAGCTACCCAACTCTGCATATTAAGTTATTAAAATTTCCAAAATATCAAGCTCCTAGCTTTTACTTCTCCTGGAGAATGGAAAAGTAAAAGTTAGTTCAAATGTTCCACTGTCCTCTGGCAGAGGTCAACACTGGCTGTGAACTCAATATTAGAGTTATTCTAAGGACGAAGTTTTCTCACAAGAATTTACCTCTCTCAAACTCTAAATGAAAGGAGTATTTCCTGTTCTCCTCTGAAAACACTATAAGATTCTTAATTAAAAACCCAAGGTGCTTCCAAGCCCAACTCCAAGTTGAAAAGAAATGTTGGATTGCAAAACTTCAATTCAATTTAATAAATATTTATTTAGTTAGTTAGTTAGTATTTTTCCAAGGTTACATGATTAATGTTCTCTCCCTCCCCTCTTCCCTTCCCCCTCCTGGAGCTGACAAGCAATTACACTGTACATGTATTATCACTCAATATCTATTTTCATTCAGTAAATATTTATTAAACATTTGTCAGGCAGAATGATAGGTGCTAAGGATACAAATTTTAAAAAAAAGACAATCTCTGCCATCAAGAAGCTTACAATCTAACAGAAGAAGACAACACACAAAAGGAAACTGGGGCCAGAAAGTTGGGAGCATCTTGTTCTTAAAGTTGAAACAAAGGAAAGCTACAGATGGAAAGTAGGCTGTAGGTTTCATTGACCCTAGGTACCAAAAGTCCAAGGCCTAGCAGTTATAGAGAAGATAACAAGAAATGTCTATAAGAAAGTCCATCTCATGAAAGGAATGCTCAGTATTGTCATTCCTAATTCTAGTAAACTACATGGGAGCTTTGGAGTTGGACATGTGATAAACTAGTACTAAAAGGACTTGGCATTTTAGCAAACTCTGGAGTAGTTCCTTAACATTCCCCCAAAAGGGAGGCTGGGGAAAAGGGAGGATAAAGAGCAAAGTACTATACCAGTTAAAAGATACAGCTTCTAATTGTATTTTCTTGTTTTGATATTACTCCAGGCAGCATTACATAACTCTGATGCTTCCAGAAAATGAGTATCTAAGCTAAGATGCATGTGTCCACATTAGGAGGTGATTTGTCTTGTGAGTCTGAGTGATCCAAATGCTCTGGGTTCCATCAGGTTAAAGCAAAATGGTGGCAAGGGAGTAGTCCCCAACTACTCCAACCCATAGAGAAGCTGGCTACTGATTGGTCAAACCATTTTACCAGTAGACACATCATGGGAATTGTTTAAACAGGGGAAAAATGTAAAACTTCTAATTGGAAATCCTGCAAACTTTTACGTTCTGAATTCTATGTTCTGAATTTTACATTCTGAATTTACGTTCTGAATTTTAATCAGCCTCCCAGAATGACTTGACTAGGGTCACATATCCAGTAATTGTCTGAAGCCAAATTTGAGCTCAGGAAGATGAGTCTTCTTGGCTCCAGACCCAGATTTTTTGACAATTATATGTTAACTTGATTGTAATCACATGACACATAAGGTTATTTCTCCTCTATTTTTCTATAGAATTTGGGGTATTAGAAATAAGTTTCCCATGCAAATTTATCTCTTTAGGTTAGTAACAATGTAAAAAATACTACCCCAAAATGTCTTGAATTTTTTTCAGGTTTTTTTACTAGTTTCATTGGTCTAAAATGAAAGGTTTTGTAATGGTTAAAAAAACATTTCTTGATCTACATTGAGAGGTTTTTACTTCATTTTTGGGTCCTGCTTAGGACAAAATTGCTAATTGCCTGAGTATCCTTCTAAAAGACAGTGTTTCCTTTGTTAATTCTAGATCTGGTTTGGGAAAGATCAATATGAGATATGGCAATTAGAAAACAATTTTTCTACTACTGTAAAAGCTGATGGATTCTACCCTACCTGTGATTTGCAAAAAAAATAAGTCTTCTTGTCCACCATGTTTTTTAGAAACCAAAGTTGGTGGGAAAAAAAAAGTTATACGTGAGTTATCCATATGGAGGTGACTTACAATTCAAAAAGAATTAAGTATAAATGCAAGTGCTTTGAAAAAAATCAAGGCCTTATGTTTGGTGCTGTCACTACACATTACATTTGTTAGGGATTTCATCACCGTGTGGAGAAAGTTAGTTCCAGGCAAAAATCTGGACAGATGGAAAACTCCCCTGGAGCATAACATTTGAAACAAGCATCTTTTGCTGAACTTCAAGGAACTTTTACTAGCTTCTTTACTTCTGTATAATACTTCTGCATTAATACTCTCTTGCACATTGAAGGGCAAGCTAAATGTCATTTTGGTGGTATAAGTAACAACAGAAGTAGTCTAAGCTTTCTGCCAGCCTGCCTTCCACAGATATTTCAACAGGCATAATTCAATAAAATTAGGATTTCGCAAGTTACATTTCATATAATTGGTATTATTTTAAGACCAAGTAAGAGGAGGAAATGGTGCTGGTATAGTTGTTTGAGTATGTCAGGTCAAGTCAACAAGCATTTGTAAAGTGCCTACAGCTAAATGTAACATGAGGCCATGTGCAAATTGTACAACAACCTCATGGTATCCTAAAATGTTAGAGGGGTCATGGATAATCTAATTCACTCTCTTTGCTTTATAGAAACTGAGGCCCAGAGTAGAAAAAATGACTAGTATCACTTATCTAATATGTGTGCATATGTATATGTAAGGTATTGTTCCTTTCATATCATTTGTTGTTGAGCTTAAAATTCTGAGAGAAGCAGTTATATTGATGTAGAGTTCTCCAACAGCTGTTCATTCTGTATGTGACAGGCTGTAATATACTGGAGTGATATGGACATGAATTATTTTATGATTATGGGGCAACCATAATTTATATGATTATAGATAGAATATAGATATTTGGTTACTAACTAACTATAAGTCAGATAGTTGTTTGCCGAGAGGATCTAGAGTCTGAAACCCCAGAAATACAAAGAGAGAGAGGGAAAGAGAGAAAGAAAGGGAAAGGAAGAGAGAGAGACAGAGAGACAAAGAAAGACAGAGAGACAGAGAGAGCTAAGAAGCTCTTAACTGGAAATGATGTATAATACAGATGCTATTGAGGAATAAAAGCCAGCTAAGCAGAGGAACAGCTTGGAAACAAAGAATCTGAGAAATCTTCCATCAGAGCCACTGGTTTGACTGAGATATTATATAGTAGAGTACAGTAAAACAACTCAGCTTAGAAGCGGAAGCATCCATTCAACACAGAAGCCACTTTTGCCAAGAAACTTTTATGGAGAGTTTCTAAGACTGAAAGAGAATAGTAAATACTATAGTTCCAGAGTTGGAAATTATGCCCAAACACTTGGATTTTCCTCACTCATGTTCTCTTGGCAAGTTTCTATAAGTATGTGCTTACCACTGAGTACATTTCTGGGGTAGTATGAATCCAACTTTATGTGTGGACCGAGATGCATTTAGTATTCCTGACTTTGTTTTAATATATACTCATACCTGACATTTTAAATTATTTTCATTTCTCTGTTGTTAAAAAAAAAAGTGTTATGGTTAAGATCTAACCATTTTATTATTATAGATGGCTGATCTTTGTAATTGGAAATGCATCAGTCAGGGCTCAAAAGCTAGATTAATGAGTAGGGGGAGTATATCTCCCTCCCACAAGAATTCTCCCCCAAGACTCTTAGAAATTTAAGCATACACACAATTAAAACTAGATCTAAACAATTGAAAAACATTAATTGCTCTTGGGTATGATGAACTAATATAACAAAATGACAATCCTACCAAATTAATCTACTTATTCAATGCCATACCTATCAAACTACAAAAAAACTTTTTTATAGAATTAGAAAAAATGTAACAAAGTTCATCAGGAAGAATAAAAGACCAAGAATATAAAGGGAAATAATGGAAAAAAGTGAAGGGTGGGACCTAGCAGTACCAGATCTTAAATTGTACTATGAAGCAGTGGTCATCAAAACAATCTGGTACTGGCTAAGAGACAGAAGGGTGGATCAGTGGAATAGAGTAGGGGTAAGTGACCTGAGCAGGCTAGTGTTCGATAAACCCAAAGACCCTAGCTTTGGGGACAAGAACACACTATTTGACAAAAACTGCTAGGAAAATTGGAAAATAGTATGGGAAAAATTAGGTTTAGATTGATATCTTACACCCTATACCAAGATAAATTAAAAATGGGCAAATGACTTAAATATAAGAATGAAATCATAAATAAATTAGGTGAACATAGAATGATATATCTATCAAATCTGTGGGAAAGGAAGGAATTTAAGACCAAGCAAGAGATAGAGAACACTGAAAAATGTAAAATGAATGATTTTGATTATATCAAATTAAAAAGGTTTTGTATAAACAAAACCAATGCAACCAAAATTAGAAGGAAAGCAACAAACTGGGAAAATTTTTTATAACAAAACTCTTTGACAAAGGTTTAATTTCCCAAATATATAAGGAACTAAGTCAAATTTACAAAAATCAAGTTATTTCCCAATAGACAAATGGTCAAGGGACATGAATAGGCAGTTTTCACATGATGAAATCAAAACTTTCAATAAGTACATGAAAAAGTGTTCTATATCCCTCCTGATTAGAGAAATGTAAATTAAAACAACTTTGACCTTACACCTAGCAGATTGGTCAATATGGCAGCAAAGGAAAGTGATAAATGTTGGAAGGGATGTGACAAAATTGGGACACTTATATACTGCTGGTGGAGTTGTGAATTGGTCCAACCATTCTGGAGGGTAATTTGGAATTATGCCCAAAGGGCTTTAAAAAAATGCCTACCCTTTGACCCAGCCATAGTACTATTGGGTTTGTACCCCAAAGAGGCAATAAGGAGAAAGACTTGTACAAAAGTATTTATAGCTGCATTCTGTTGTGGCAAAGAATTGTAAAATGAGGGGATGCCCTTTGATTGGGGAATGGCTGAACAAACTGTGATATATGATGGTAATGGAATATTATTGTGCTGAAAGGAATAATGAACTGGAGGAATTCCGTGGGAACTAGAAAGACCTCCAGGAATTGAGGCACAGCAAAAGAAACAGAATCAGGAGAACATTGTACACAGAGACTCATACACTGTAGCACAATCGAATGTAACAGACTTTTCTACTACCAGCAAGAAAGAACACTATCCACATTCAGAGAAAAAACTGTGAAAACAGAAATGCAGAAGAAAAACATATGTTTGATTGATCATGTAGCTTGATATGGATATGATTAGGTTTTTGATGTTAAAAGATCACTCTACTGCAAATATGAATAACATGGAAATAGGTTTTGAACAATGATACGTATATAACCCAATGGAACTGCTTATCGGCTTTGGGGGGGAGGAGGAAAGGGGAGTAGGGGAATCATGAATCATGTAACCATGGAAAATTTTTCTAAATAAAAAAGGGGAAAAAAAGAAATTTGAGCATAACCCATGGTGATCCTTTTCTGAGAACCTACAGTGACCCATATGAAAACAGGTTGGAGTAATCAAATCTGCCCAGTCAATAAGTAGGTGTCTGAATATCCTGAATAAAACATGAGCCACTAAGCCAAACCTATAAAAATAAAAGTGATTGGCCAATTAATAAATGGTCAAAGGATATGGAATAGGCAATTTTCAGATTAAGAAATAAAAGCCATCTATAGTCATAGGAAAAAATGCTACGATTCTTAATTAGAGAAATGCAAATTAAAACAACTGAACATATGTTAGATTGCTTGGCATTTCAGGGAGAAGGGAAGGGATGGAGAAAGGAAGGGAGTATCAGAAGAAGAGAGAGAATTTGGAATTCAAAACGTCTTAAAAGTGAATGTTAAAAAATTGTTTTGTATTTAACAGAGGAAAATGAAATATTATTTTTAAAAAGATAAAAGGACCAACCCCACACATTCATTTCACACACACACATCCATATCACACAGCTGAAGTCTTCCTCACTCACCCATCTTCTAAAAATTGATTGCTTGATGTTGGTCCCCGTTGGATTTGTGAGTGGGTTTAGATGTATCATAAACCATTGTGTATTATAGGTATATTATAAACCATTTAACCTTTTCCTTACTACATTAGTAAAGTTAGTAAATATCAAATAAGCCTAATAAAAGCACAACCATGAATATTTAATAAGCATTTTCAAAATGTCTACTGTATACCCACCATTGCTTTGAGGTTATGAAAAAAGTAACACATATACTCATTCTTGAGGTGATTAACTGTAGATGAGGTAGAATCCTCAGTTTTCTTCTTTCTGCTTCCTTTTGCCACCTTCTGCTTTTTTTCCTTTGTACCTCTGCCAAAATGTTTTCAAGAATAAAGAAGTTAAGTTTAAAGTAAAGGCAGCATGGTGTAAAGGAAAGATCAATAGATCAAATAGTGCCATGTAAATGTACTTTGTTATTTACATGTCTATTTTGCCTTATAACATGGCACAAAATGAACACAATAACATACTTTTGAAAGACTAGAAGTTAATATTTTTACTTTTTAAAAATCTGTCATGGGTCATGATCCAAAAGTTTACTAATATCTGTGTATTTCAGTTCTCTATCCTCTTTAGCATAAATGTAACCACGTTGGCTATCTACTCTCTCAGCATTCATATGTGCATTTGTATGAACATATATATACTCATGAACCAATTCACTGGAAATTCTAAATCTACCCAAAGAAGTTTAGCCAAAGGTGGATTAGGGGTGGAAGTAGAATTAACACTGGGACTAATACCAAAAGTCAGATGACGCCAGATCCAGGAACAGATGGTAACAATTTGGGGTTGAAATAAAAAGTAAGGGTTAAGCTAGAAGAGGGACTGATATTCCTATTCAGCAAAGAGCATCACTGAGCTATACATTTCTTTCCTTGCCATACTCTCCATCATGCTCACTATGCAACTGAGGAAGTCATTTACAGGATCATGTACAGAGTTTGTGACACATTGACCAAATCTAACTACCTAGGTCCCACAAAGACAAAGCAGTGTAGTGGAAAGAGCATTCAACCTGTTGTTTAAACACCTGGGTAAATATCCAGGCTCAGATACTTACTGTGACAGAGTCACCTTTCTTACTCTGAGCAAGTCACAACCTCTCTGAGCCTCAGTTTCCTCAAAATATTCTGGCAAACTTTACCAATAAACTGCATTGAACTATTTTCACAGAGCAAACTGTCATTCACAATCACTTGGACATTATTGATCCAGAAAAGTTGAAAAAAAAAGTTTATGAAGTAGAAAAATTTCAAAATATAAAAAGATAGCAGAGGAAATCAGAATCACATGAAAATACAAATGAGGTATATTATCCTCTCTGCTACTGGTGTTTTAACATAATTGTTTCAGTGAACCTATAAAGGATGAATTTACTTCCTAATAAGTAATAAGAAATAAATGAGTAATTTTTATCAGATTGTACAAAATGTTCATAGAACATTAAATTTTTTAAAGCTGCATAGTGTTTTGTTCTAGGACTATTTCCATTTGAACCTCCTTGAAAAAGATGCACATACAAGATGACAATAATTGCACTAGTATCAGTTACTTCACAAGAGTTCTGTTTAGCCCCAAAAGACAAAACTAAGAGCAATAAAAGAGATATTCAAAGAAATAATTTAGGCTAAAGATGAAGAGAAGTTTCCTAATAATTAGAATTATCCAAAAAAAAAGCTCATTTGAGGTTGTTTTGCAAAGGCTTCATGACAAATGTCAAGTATATTGTACAAAAGATCCTTTTTAAGTTATGACTTGGGCCAAATAGTCTCTAGTCTTTCCTGAGATTCTGTGATTTTGTGCTGAGAAGAAAGTGCTTTGTAAAGCTTAGAGCACTTTCAGAACAGGGGTGATTTATGTGAAAGTGAAAAATATTCATGAATTAGCTTTTATTTACATCAAAATGAAGATGTATATGACCACAATCTGGTAGCTTTGTTGAGTTTCACAAATCCTTAGACCAGACCAGAAATTCTCTCTATGCTATCCCTCAACAACTGGTCAAACAACCTGTTTGAAAATTTGTTTTTTTTTAAAGAGAGCATTTATTTCTCTTCATTCACAAGTGTTTAAATTGTAGGTTATTTTTTTCTGGCAGCTGTGTTGATTGGGGCAGGAGGAATCTACAGTTTGTATATATAGATTGTCATTTAGATAGTCAAATTTCCAATTTAAAAATTAATATTAAGCTGAGTATCTTTAATGTTAACATATATCATTTATTTTATGTAAATATGTACATATACAGTCACATGCACCTTTTTATGTAAAGTGGTAAAGGTGATGCTAGGTTGATTTGTTGTCATTTAATATTTATTGCCCATTTGCAATCTGCTAGGCACTGAAATGTTTTCTTATGCAAAATTCAATATTTGGTGTCAAGCCCACCAAATATATTGCTCCTGACTTGGGGTCCAGGTAGAAAAGAACTGTGGATTTTAGAATTTGTTCCTTTTTTTTTCTAGTCACAGTACTAAGTCCTATCCCCCACATTTCTGACTTTCATGTCAGCTTTCTTTGTGAGTAAATCAAAGACTACTCAAATGTTCACTCTGGAAGGGACCCCAGAGATCATCTACTCCAACTACCTCATTTAATCCTAGGTGAAGGAACTGAGAGCTGAAATGAAAGGACTTGCCTATTATTCAAAAGAATGGTATTGTCTCTTTTCCTTATTTAACAGAAACTCAGAGTCTGATTTTAATAAGAAAAGCCAGGCAGTGATTTTTCTGAAAGATTCCTTCTATTTTCTATAATCCTAATATGCATTTCTGCATTGCTAGGCTTAATACTAACTGAACTTGCATTTAAATATATTTTAATCCTGAGTCATTTAGTCCAATCAAATACTGTATGTAATTAAATCTTTAAATTAAACTTCAGTGGATGGGTGTAATGAATCCTTGATTCCAGATAACCTCACAGATGAATTGTGAAAGTCTTTACATATGTATGCATTAGAGTGCACTAGAGACTTATAAACCTCTATAGTTATACTTTCCCATTAATCCTCATAATTTTATCATGTACCTTTACACAAAGAGAAACTGAGGTAGAGGAGTTAAATGAATTCCAAGAAGTCATACAGCTAAGTAAGCCACAGAGCTGGTACCCAAACTGATGAGGAACTTACTTCTAAGACACTACCACTTTCAGTTTCAAAAAGTACTTTAAATGAGAAAACATTTCCCCTTAAAGAAAACAGAAGGGGGCAGCTGGGTAGCTCAGCAGATTGAGAGCCAGGCCTAGAGACTGGAGATCCCAGGTTCAAATTTGACCTCAGACACTTCCCAGCTGTGTGACCCTGGGCAAGTCACTTGACCCCCATTGCCTACCCTTACCATTCTTCTGCCTCAGAGGTCCTAGGTTCAAATCTGGCCTCAGACACTTCCCAGCTGTGTGACCCTGGGCAAGTCATTTGACCCCCATTGCCTATCCTTACCATCCTTCTGCCTTGGAGCCAATACACAGTATTGACTCCAAGATGGAAGGTAAGGGTTTTATTAAAAAAAAAAAAAAAAAAAAAAAAAAAAAAAAAAACACCAGAAATTTTCTTGTACTCTGTAGAGATCGTTAGAACTCTATAATCAATAAAAATAATCAATAAAAAGATTCTGTTCTTATCAAAACATGTTGGGAAATGCCTGAGAATACCAGAACTATTTCTATATTATCAGTAGCATCTAAAGGCCTAGAATTTTG
Source organism: Gracilinanus agilis (assembly GCF_016433145.1). Lineage (NCBI taxonomy): Eukaryota > Metazoa > Chordata > Mammalia > Didelphimorphia > Didelphidae > Gracilinanus > Gracilinanus agilis. The sequence goes on along the minus strand of NC_058130.1, from coordinate 280,675,467 downwards.
CAAAAGAAAAGATACAGAGGTGTGATGATAGTACTAGACATAAAATCAAAATCTATCTGTGACTGACCCATTTAAACACATTGTCAGATGATACTATGGAAAATACTAACATTTATAGTTGTGTATTTTTTAAAATTGTTTTATTGTTTCAAGGAAATAGTGGCACTGTTTTTTAGGCTTTTTTTAGATTTAATGGAAAGAGCATTGTATTTCAAATCAGAAGGTTCCGGTTCAACTCTGTTGTGTGATCAGCAAACCACTTAACTTTTTCAAGCTTCTTTCCCTCATTTATTATATGGAGATAATGATACTTGGCCACACACTTATGAGAATCAAAGGACATAATGGATTTAAAGTGTATCATAAACATAAAGTCGTATCTAAATGTCATCTCTCCTTATTAGTAGTCAAATTGTGGTTTAATATGGGCGACTATATTTAGTTTTTTTTTTTAAATCCATGTGGAGCTTCTCTACTTTTCAGACTATATATATGTCAAATATTTAATCCTAGGAAGAGTTCCCTTTTGCTATTGAGCATGCTTGCTTCTAGACTTTGCTCAGATCTCCAGCAATCCACTTTTACCTAACAGATTTTACATTTTATATAACAGAATTAAAATAATAGTCTGAATCAAACATAATTACAAAGATGAATAATAGTTACAATCACCCCCTCAAAAAGATATAATGTACTCCAAAGTCAAATAGAAATGAACGATTTGAGAGTTCTCTGTCATTTGAGATCTTCGGTGCTACAACTCCCTTCCATTAGAAAGGATAATTAAGAATTAACACTAATTACTATTTGTGCTTTAAAAAAGTTAGAATGCCCAAGTGAGCTAACAATGGTTATTTCTCAAGGCTTTACCAGACATAGAAAACATGGCTTGATTACATTTAATTTGATTCCAATTAAAAAACCCTTAAGAAGTTCCTATTGAATTAGATTACACCGAGCACTTCAGCAGAAACTTCATTATCTGAGGCAGTTTCAATTTCCAGTCCTTACATAGGAAGGAAAACCCTGTTTGTTTTAGGAGAATAAACTTCATCTCAGTATTTCATTATTGTAGCTTTTGGGCTATTAGTTAAACATGCAGGTATTCCTAGGGAAATTCTGCATTGGGGGTGACTCACCAGTCACTGAAACTAGAAATGCTTTGAAAAACCATAGAGGCAGCCTTACGGAGTCACACATATATATGTATTTAGCTAAGAAAACCAAGAGAGACTAACAAGCCCTGCAGTGAAATAAGGCAAGTTCTCATGTTTTAATAGATAAATGCAAATTAACCTTATTTAGCATGTAGGTCCCTGATTTTGACAATATTTTTAAAAAGAAAATTCTAGGATACTAAGGCAACAAATAAACAGGTAAATACAACCACAGTAATGTCATGTAGCTTTCAGTTCCCCCTCCCCTTTTAGAAAATAGTCTCACATATTGATATGTCTATATTCATATTCAAGGTGTGCTAAAATTGTCTTAGTCTTAACTTGGTCAGTGTGGAGGGACTTTAACTTATTAACTCACTGCCTCCAGTTTATGATGACTTTTCAAAGGTGAAAAATGCTCATGGAAAACAATAATGTAAGAATTGAAGCAAAGTATTTACTCAGATAGCCTAATAAGACTAAACTTAAAAGGAACCAGCATTGGGGAAGCATAAACTGTGTCATTCATTTGAAATGACCAGAATTCTGCCTACTATGTGTCTTTGACATAATAGACACTAAATACACATCTGTTGAATTAGATGTTTAGTATGCCCATCGCTGATTTTTTATAATTACAAGGTATCCTGTGGTTTGTGGTTAGTGATTAAACATTGAGTAGATGTATCACATGGGTATGAGTATAGAGAAACCTACAGCATTTCAAGCATTTCATGTTGTAACAGTGTCTTTATTATACCTTGTGGAAAGCATTGACCAAAGATCAACTTACTCTACAATATATCTATTGGTTAATTAGAACTCTAAGGAACAACAACAACAAAACCCACATTATTGACTTTTAAATCTTCAATCAAATAAATATTTACGACTGTAATTTGCAAAAATTATTTCTTTTCAATTTGGGGCACAAAGAGTAAGTATGCTGCTAACTTCATTGAATACCGTGGTCATCCACAAGCACGAATTATGGTCAATGCAAAAAAACAACAACACCAACACCAACATTACATGTCTAACAACAATCTACAAATATCCTTTAGCATCTCCTTTACAGATACGGTGCTTTATGATTGTAAATTCATTTCAATGCACAACTGACCTTGAGACAGAGCACAGCAGAACCATAGATGTGTGACCTAGTTTAGTGACCAGTGGCTATAGATATCAGAGAATGTGCTTGCTGTCAATGATCACTGCTGAAACCTGTCTATACCACACCAGAACAATCAATTTTGTAAATGATTGCAATAATCAAGGAAATTGCCTAATTTATAAATCCTTGCATACAGCATTTTAATGGATCCCTACATTTTAATGCTGATGCTGCCAGAGCTAAATGAATTGTTGTCCAGTCTGTCATTACACAAAATGATAAAAGCATTCAGTCTGGTTGGGCAACTACATCTCATGGATATTCAGGGCTTCAGTATATAATCAGTCATTAGTGACTTCTGTGAAAATTTTGCCTTGCTAAAGCTTTGAGAATGGTAAAAGGGAGGGCTGTGGGTGCTCCCATCTTTACAGAAATCCTTCATTACACTCATGGAATCCGAGTATATGACAATGCTGAAGCCCTGCTTTTCCCTGAATCGTTATATCTCTGATACATTCAGTTTCTTTGAAAAGCCCCATGTTTTATTTTTCCCCCCTTTTTTCCTCTCAGTGTAACACTGCTCCATTAAAAACAAACAAACAAACAAACAAAAAACAAAAAACTATACTCTAGAGCCAGCATACTTTACTACTCTGAACTTCCACATCATGAATCATGACCATGAGGATACAGTTAGAGGGGGATGTGCTTTTGCTAACAGGTAAGTCTATATAATCCACACCGAAAGTGGCTCTACGAACTTAGCTCTTTTCATAAACCCGGTTACACACAAATTGCTATTCTCGGTTAAACCTTAAGCAATTGATTTCAGCCAATAGTGTGCTGTCAGTCCTTTACTTACTGCTCAATCTCACTAACCTGACATTTATGGTGTACTGATTGGCCTCTGTCAGTGGTGGTGGTTGTAAATTCACTTTGAAAAGCTTTGTGTTAACAGCCTTCATCCAAGCTCTGAGAAGAGTACGAACAGGCAGCCTGACAATTGCTCGACCTCCTGCCCTTATTACAGTGAGTAAATCAGGCTTTGAGCCATTAGGCTGGAGCCTGGGGCCTACACAAAAAGGATTGACATGACTAAAGGTCAACCTCTGTCACACATGTATGTGTAACAATTTGGATAATGGAATTCTGTAACTTATCTGAGAAAGGTGGCAAATACTTACAAGGAAAGAGTGTATGCTGCTCTGGATTTTCTGGCTTTTATGCTAAGTAGCTATACAAGAGTCTGTATTTCTTGAGTAAATACAGAAAATGTCTGAACTTGTGAAATCTTAGAGTATATAAAATCTACACAAAAAAGCAAAAGGAATTAGGGGAAGAGGAGCTCAAGACAGCTCTGTGAAATATGTAGCATGCCAAAGGTGACATGATTTCTTCCCATTGTAATGATACATTTTACCATGCTAACCAATGTGTGCTTTTTTTTGGTATAAGTCATATCACATAACTGTAAACTATATTTGCCATGGTATGCTCCATCTTGGATAGTAGTTGTTTGGGATATGTTCATCCAGTATTTCTCTTTACACATTAGTAATCCATGTCTTAAAGACAAAATTTATCATAATATCCCATGAGATATGTGATTTCTAGATAATAAAAATATAAATTTTCAAGCAATTAAAATGAGGTCAAGTTATAGAATGATATCAGTAAAGAATATCTGGCGGTAGACAAGTCATAGCCCCTTGCTTCATTTCTCTCATGGGATCTGCTTTTTAAGGTATTCTATCTAAAAAATTTAAATTCTCAATTCTTATTTTAGTTTCTGGATTGTATTTTTAAGTCAATGTGGGAAATTTTAGAAAAATTTGCAAGCTATGACATAAACAGAGGGAAGTCATGGAACCAGAAACATACTTGTAGGGGGTTTTCTTCACAAAGGCAAAATGCTACCAAATAAGCAACTCCTAAACAATACGTAATATTAACTGGCTAACTAACATATCTTGAACACTGAAGTGAAAGGATTTACAATGCCTGCAATTCAAGTTCATACATATTAAAGTTTATTAAAGTCTTCAAATGAAAGTTGATGTCTTTTTTCTTTTAGGAAAAGGGGATAAATTTTTTTTTTCTCTTAAAAGGAACCAGAAGTGCTTACAGTTATTTGGTATGTGATTTGCTAGGGCATTGCTAGGCAGGGATAAGCATATATAGCAAAAGCATATAGATAGTTTAATTGTACTTATTTTATTTAATGGTACCTTTCTAAGTGTACAATTTATAGTATTAATATTTTTAACACAATACTGGAAATCTTTCCAAAAGGCAGCAGATGGTTTTACAGTCCATGTAAAACTACAAAATGCTCACTCTATCAAACAGGCTCCAATGAAAAAGACATCTCCTCAAATGAGGCAAAGCCAAAAAGCTACACCAGCTGTTACTTGGCATAATATAAAATGCAATAGTAACATTACTATAGTTTACTTTTAAGGAACAAATTATTTGAATTTTATAATTTCATCATATTTGAAATTTGGCTGACAGGTAGCCTCAAATTAAATACTGAATTGCTAAAAAACATAACTTTATAACTTTAGTGTAGACTATGGTAGCAACATAATTCTATCCCCTGGCATTTTGATACATCAAACCACTACAGAGTCTTTGAATCTGTGTAGTTACCATCCTATCATTGGAACAAGTCCTACATTTCAAGAATTCATGCTCATGGGCACAGTCCTGTGTATAGAATCTGGCAGTTTGAATGAATCTACATAAGTTCATTTAAAGCATAAAAACATCATTTTCCTTTATTCTGTTATTACTTAAATAATAACTTAAGTGATAGTTTTAAAACAAAAAAACTTGCCATTATTTATTACTGAAGTATATACTAATTTTTAATGAAGCTATTAAAAACAGTTAATGGAGAAATGATAAGAAAAAATAGACCATTAGCTTAAAAGTAAAACTCAATTCCAAATGCTTTGTCTCAAAGTCAAATCAAAAATAGAACTACAAACCAATGTTCCATCTGATCTTAATTTTCTTAAGAAAAGATAAACTTTTTCCCAGATTATGGATGAATATAAAAATGTTCAAATGTACCCAACCAACATGAAGGATTTGGCAAAACTGAATCTCTCCCTTGAAGCCCAACTGTAATTCTAATGAACCTCAACTTCATTTAAGTTAACTGAATAATTTTTCATTTTTTAAAAGAAGTGCAATTTATTTTGCCAATTGTTGCTAAAATGTCTTGTCAAGCTTGACTTCTGGATTGAAAAGCTTCAGCTATACTAGCCTATCTTAATCAACAATTTCATTTTAAACTTCCGGATTTTAGTCCAATAGAATTTTAAGTGTGCCCTGTGTACATTCCAAAAGTCTGGTCTTATTAAATTCTGATGTTAAACAGAAAGGGGAAACCATATGCAACCAGATTAATTTATCCCTAGGGAAAAAGGACACATTAATAATTGAGATAATGTTTTCATATATGTTGGAATCAAATGTGCCTTTCCACTTCTTCATTAGAAAACACATTAGGGAAAAATTATCTCACTCTCATCAATAAGACCTAATTGCTGAGAAAGTCTCTATTTTCTTTTTAAAAAAAATTTTTGGAAAGAGTGTTCCCATTCCTTCCAAATGTCCAGAAATGTTATCGTGCATTCAAGTATTGTTGGAAGAAATGCCTATATTACCAAAGTGAATGTTTTCTTAATTCACCCTGGACTATTTTTGTTTTAAACAGCCGGAGTTTATAATATTTTTTTAAAAAATACCAGCAAACCTTGAGTCTGATTGAAACAAGTCAAAGTGAAAAAGAAACAACTGAAGTGACTGATATTTTGGCTTTATGAAGAATTAATCTCTCTAAACTACAAAAAGTTGTCTTGGTCTATTTCTAAAAAAAACTAAGAATGCTCCATGATCTCTCGCAGATATGAAAACATGTTGTGAGGTAATGAATAGTATTTAATATACTTTGAATGGCTATACATTTGAAGAGTACTAATTAATGGCAAATATATATATATATATGTACATACATATATATATAAAATGCATGATAGGAGCACGTTAGCAAACTAACCGAACAGTTTCTGATACAGGTTTATGTCAAGAAAATCTATTTACTATATTTACTACATACTTTTATGTGTATTTTTATTTATTATAAACCAGAAAGCAGAATTTAAAATACAAGCACCCAATATGAATTTGAATGTTTCTGCAATGAACCTTCATTCTACATAATAAATCACAACCATGTTGAAAACAATGAACTGTAATTTGAAACAAAAATCCATCAACTACTTGGTATCACTGCAGAAAAAATATTAGAAATCCATTTGCAGTACTGAAATAAAGATAAGTTACCCCCAGAAGATCCATCAGGACTTAAATATTGAGCTACTAATTTAAAGACACTTTCTCATCTGCAATCGACTTGAAAAATATGCAGACAGGAATTAATTATACTTATGACTTAAATGAGACAATTATGAGAAGATACAGACATATATAAAGTTAATATTTTTAAATATGTATATATTAATGTTGACCTGCTAGGATGAAAGATATTTTAAAAGAATATGTTCAAAAATGGGTCATTATATCACGAGTCATAAAGCACTTAGTGTCAGAATTTCTTATTTGCCTACAGATGCATACTGATTACTTTAGAAAACAGTTTTAAGTATATTTTTTAAGAGAAATGAGGCCCAAAAGAAAAAAAAAACTAAAACATGAAGAATGAGTCAAAAATCTGAGGTTTTTCTATTATTAAATATAATGATTCAGATACACATTAATTTACATAACATGTCTTAGGATAAATATATGTCTGCTACATTTAAAATGGTTAAGAAAAACTTTATGTAGTAGTTCATTGGAAGTATGTTTTTTTAAGCCAGCTATTACTATAAATGTTATGTGTATCAGCTTCTTCTACCTATTCATAGTAATCATTGCAATACTACCCAATCTTTAAAACACAATCCTTTTTATAGGCTTTCATTTCTTCCTTGAGATATTTTGTATAACTTTAGAACCACTATGCTGAAAATTTCACGGACATTTACAACTTCATGCCAGTATCTGAAATATTCGTAATCTTACTATCCTAAACTATACCAACTTTGTTACTGTGGAAGAAGAAAATAAGTTCCCTGAATATTTAATGAATTCAGGACTAGCAGCCTGCAAGAAGGTTAAAAACATGTACAACTTTTATTCACATGCGGAACAACTCCAAATCCATTGTATCTGGTACCTAATAAGAGTAAAGATAAAATAACATCTTCATGTCTCTGTTGAAACAATTTCTGTTGTACCCAAAATAAAGTTCTTTTTTTAAAAAAAGAAAAAATATTTATTAAACAGAAGTGTGCTAACTATACTCTGCTAACAGTTAGATTTCTGAATGTATGATGTCTTAACAGGAAACACCCAGCTGTTCCAGCCAGGTATAAAAACAGTACATTTCCTTTTTATATGGGATTTTCTTATGTTCACAATTTTGCTCTCTCTCCTATTAGAAATAGCTGAGCTCTGGAGCAGTTATACTGAAAGTACTGGGTTCAAATGTGACCTCCAGCACTTACTAATTATATGAACCTGGGCAAGTCACTTTACTCCTATTGCCTAGCCCTTACTGTTCTTCTGCCTTGGAAACAATACACAGTATTGATTCTAAGATGGAAGGTGAGGGTTTAAAAAAAGAAGAAAGAAATAGCTGAACCCTAAATTTAAGGTATAAAAAATAGTATTTAGATTTACTATTATCATAAAGAGGCAAACTTTTATAATTAAATATTACCACTGCAAATGTTTCATTTTAGAAAAAAGTGCTTCACTTTAGAAAACTCTTGACAAATCTGTAACTATACAGTTTCATCATTCTTGTGATGTCACAATAGCATCAAAAGAACTAGAAAGTGCTTATATTATCTTTAAAGAAAAGTTGAGGTTACAACCAATTAGATTAGGAACCAGAACCAAAAAGAAAATGTTCCAGATCCAGGTAATTGAATAATTTTCCCCTTAATGTCAGTTTTTACTTCCCAAAACTTTCTTCACTTAGCATAATTTATCTTTTTCTTTTTCTTTCCTCAAAGAATTTCTCTGAAAATAATAGCTTTAATATTGTTTGTAATAATAATATTTGGGAAAACTCGGTGCAGTTTTCAACTATGAAATCAAAATATAGCACTAAGATTTCTGAGTAACCAAAACATTATTTTTAAAAAATATTTTGCATTATTAAATTCTAAAACTTACGGTAAAAGTTTATAAACATAAAAAAGTCTTCCACAATGGTTTTAATTTGAAATTTAACCAGGGAGCATTTTTCCCATGATGTTACAGCAGGTGTAACCCAGGCGTTGATGATCCAAACCCAAACTGAACCTCCCCCACTTTTTACAGCAAGGTCTCATACACAAACCTTTTCTCATGGACCTAGCTCTCTGTAGAGTTAGCTCAAGCATGTGCTACTCTGTTAATTCTGGGAAGAACATTTTTAACACACAGGTGCAAGTTTTTGTGGACAAGATGAACTATTTAGGCCACAATCTACTTGGTTAAGATAAAGCAGCATGTACTGTAACCTGTCATCTTGACAAGCTGCCCTGCCAGGTTAAATGTATAAGCAGCTGCAGCAATCTGCTCCATATTACATCAAGAAGGTTGTAATATGTACCTGTTCAGGTACCTGCCAACTTGGCCAGTAAAGTTAGAATTATCCCACCAACCCTCTGTTCCAATAAAGCTACATCCAACATCTCAAATTACACAGTATATATTTCTTCTCTTAAATTTCACAGTACCCTAGGCAACATTATAAACAATTTTCAAGTTAGTGACTGTAAGATTAGAAACTCCTAGAGGGCAGGACCTGGGTCTTATTTATTTTTTTCTCTCTTCCAGATTCTGGGGTAGGTAGTATCATGGTAAAATGACTGGCATGGAAATACGAATCTGAATACTGGCTCTGACAATTCACAGGATCGCACATTTTGATGGCCTACTTCATTTTGTCGAAATAACCCCTTCAATTTATAGATAAAGAAACTAAGGCTCAGAGATGATCACAAGTCAGTGTATAGCTAAGGTTTGAACTGAGTCCTCTCACTCCCAATCTAACTGTTTCAAACCATTTCTCTATTACTACCTGTCAAGCTATGGCAAGGGATATAATCTCCAAGAATGTCTATCACTTCATCTATAAAAGGAAACTAACATTAATTAAAAACTACCTATAGGAAGACTTTGGTAAACATTAAAGGGCTATATCAATGTAAATTATTACTGGATACGATACCAAATAAATATTTATTAGAAAGGTTATCTAATGTCAATTTTCAGTAACTCGATTCACTTTCTCTTCCAATAACAAGTGTTCCAAACCTGGGATATGAGAAGCTTATCAAAGAAGTGCAGAGAATATTTAATAAATATTTTATCCTAGAAGTTTATCCCAACATAGTATTGTTAGCCTCCCAAAATGTGTAGATTGCAGAGAGAACAATAAGGATGAAGGATCAAATGGGAAAGAGCAGTAGTGCATCTGAAAAATTAGAGGTAGTTGAAGGAATCATTTTTAATAATCAAAACCAAATGAATAAGGCTTGAATAGGAACCAATTTTCATATTGCACTAGAAAATATCAGTAGTAAAGGTTTCTAACCAATGAAGTTACAAAATTCAGGGTATCCTATTCTAATTTAATATGCTAGGGCTTTAATTCCATTTCCATGGACAATTTCCATGAGTCAGAATTCTTAATCCTGTTGTCAAGTCAAATTCTAGGCAAGAAACAACCAGGATGCAAAATAAGAGTAGGTATTAAAAACTCTTTCATGAATAAAATAAAACTATTCATAGAAAAGAAACAGGATAAGTTTCATTATTTTTTTACTATGTTCTGATAATCACTTAATATTTTAATAACACTAAAAAGGCTATATGCCAAATAGTTTTCTTTATGAAAAAAGCCTTTCATTTTAATTCTTATGTGCATATGCATGAAAAATTCTAGAATTAATTTATTTTCATTATGAATAGGATGTGTGAGAATGTTTATGAGAAGCCAAGGGATTCTCTAAGGGAAAAGATCAGGTACCCTTCCCTAGACCTACTATTTTACTAAGCCATTTTCTGGCCCACAGTGGAAGCTGGGAGTCAGAAGACTTGGGATCTAGTCTTGCTCTTTTGTCAAGAGCCAAGTGCTCCACAAGTCATCTCCCTTTAGTTTCCTCATTTGTCAAATGAAGGGATGGATGATCACGAAGACGCCTTCCAGCTCTCATAGTCTCTTCTTGTGGAAAGAGCAGAAGGCCTGGAACTGAAAATCTTAGATGGCCAACCTTAGGAAACCTATTCTCTGTCCTTTCCATGCCTATTGTGTCCCAGTAGGAGTGACTACACAAAAATCAATTCCTTTCATTAACTGCAGACAACTTTTGGAGAGCAAGAACCAAATCAGACAATTTAAGAGAGGGAGCCTTAAGCTTACCTCCCAGAGATGTTGGGTATTTCTGACAGCTCCTGCCTGCACCTTTTCTGGGGGAAGAAGCACTCCCTGAAACGGTCCAATCCAGGTGCCCTGCTGGATCCTCTGTGCAGCGCAGATACCATACGCCAGACCTGGCACAGTGCTGGTGCACAGACACACCTCCCGAGGCAGGTCTCGAAGCCACTCCGGTATCTCTGGCGGGGGCGCGGCGGCGGCGGTGCTGCTGGTCCCCACCAGCCGGCGAAGAGAGTGCAGGGGACCGTGCATGGGGCATTCGCCATTACGGTTGTCAGCACACATGTCGCAACCTGCCGAGTGAAAAGAAGGGCCGCGGGGATTGGGAGCGGGCAAAGGGGAGAAAGAGAAAGGTTTAACAAGAAAGCTGTGTGTGCTTATTCAACCCTGTCCACCCCTATCTCTACCCTACCCACCCCTAAAAAAGATGTGACAGTTCTGCCCTGGGGCACCTTGCACTGGTAATGGTGCACTCCCTCTTTTCTTCCCCAAGCCAAGACTCGGATACCTTCGCTTTGTACCTGGGAAGGTCCTGAGATAGCCGCAGATTTGATCAACTTTTGGACTAAATTTTGGACTAAAATAAATGGACTTTTAGTGATCTAAAAACCAAGAGTCCGCCAGGAAACATGGGCTGCGCTTAAAAATTTTGGGAACTCTCTAGGCCTCGACTGTGACAAACCCCTCACTGGTGTAGAAGCTGGTTTCCCCTCTCCCTCTTCATTTCTCTCTCCCTCAAATCTCCTTTACTCTCTCTCTCTCTCTCTCTTCTTTTCTCTCCCTCTCCATTATTCTCTCCCTTTCCTCTTCTTTTTCCCCTCTCCCTCTCCTCCTGACCACCCCTCTTCCTCTCTTTTCTTTTTCCTTTGATTTCTTCCACTATGGAGATGGCAAAAGATGTTTTCTGCCAATGTTACTTAATTGCACTTTTTAAGAAATTCTCAGAAATCTTTTCCCCTGGAGTTAAGAACTGGGATTTCACTGATATATAGCAAAGCTGATCACTGTCCAGACTTAATATTTTAAAGTTTTTCTTTTTTTAATCTTTGAAGCTGATTCCTCTTACAATCCCAAATATCACCTGAAAGAGGGGGGTGGGGGGAAAAGCACTGAGTCCCATTTGACTGCCCAGTCATCATTTCTGCTGCCCAATAAAAGGTCCTCAGCCTGAAAAAACTGTTCTGTCAAACAACTTGGCATTCAAAAATATAACCCCAAGAACTAAAAAGCGGTTAGACTAGCTTTTGGTTATCTCCTTTTCGTTGATGGGGGAGGAGGAGGGAGTCGCTGGCGCTGTCAATTGTGGGGTTACTGCGGGAATATTCTTATACTTGTTCTGACTCCTTGGCTTCCAGTGAAACGCTTAGGCAGGAGCATTTTTAAAGGAAGAATAAATGTCCGACTTGTTAAGCCCTTTAGGTTTAAAGAAAAAGTTGTGTTTTGTGTTGGTTTTTAACTAATGGACTTCTTTGCTTCCCTTACTTCTCAAAACTAGAAAGAGAAATGAGACGTCCCGAGCATTATACGAAGATGGGACACCTTTTTCAACTGGAAAAAAAAAGAAATCAACTACAGTTGCTGTCACCACTATGACCACATACTGCCACTCCTGAAGCAGTGAAAAAAGATCGTCCACTGGAGTTACACAAATCGTCTTTCTTCCAAAGGAATAGTGCAGAAGGGGAGGAAAAGGGAGGAAAATAATTTCAGGCTAGAAATGAAGCAGAGCGCACCAAAAAAAAAAAAAAAAAAAAAAGCCTCACTCTGGGCCCTTTCAATCTCATTCCGCCACCAGTCCCTCTCTATAGTGGCCCTGGAGATTTTGCAAGCAATCTTTAGTCCAGCCCAGTTGGGAACAAGTAGGCAGAGGCGGCTGGGGCCGCCTTGTCTCTAGCGAGAGCCTTGTAGTTATTAATGGGCTTTGCGGAGACATGTGGTCTGCTAGCCCCCACTGCTTCCCGGCCAGACAGTGGAGGGCCCAGCCTCTGGGGCCAACTCCTCATCCTTTCCCTGGTTCTCCTGAAATACCATACCCTGATCCCACCTTTCAATGAAGCAGCTTCCAACCCTGACTGGTATCACCGACAGACTACCCAAAGATTGCCATGAAATTTAAGTTGCTGCTGACCTCGAAGTTAATAAACTGAATTCAGTAGCTGTTCCAGAGCCCAGGGCTTCTGAATCAACATCCTACATCTTAATTTATTCTCCTTTCAAGCCCCTAGGAGAACTTCTTTGATTCTACAAGCCTGTCTAAATAGCCTTCCCTATGAGAAGCGAATTTGCCCCCACCCACCCAGTACAAAATTAGCTCTGAGAAAATCGATGTCGTCGTCCTTTTCTCATCAGAGTTCATTGTGTGAACTTGGGACAGTTATACTCCTGCTCTCTGAGCCTCATTTTCCTAATTTGTAAAATGAAGATAATAAAACTTTGCATACTTCCCAGGGTTGTGGTAAAGATAGGTCATTCTAGAACTTTGTAAACCTTTAAGCACTATTTTATATGCCAGCTATTAGTATTGCTAAGCCTTTTTGGAAGAAATCAGCTAATACTGTTGGGCAGGTCTTGAGTTCTCATTCCTCAGTGCTAGATGTTTGAAACTACTATAGAGATTTGAACAAACCCACGAGCACTCAGGGCAGTTCCACTGCTTCTCTTTGGGAAACAACAGAAACCAGGTTCTGGTAAATTGTTGAATTACTGAAATTAACAGTAATAACAAGTTTTTTCCTCAAGTAACTTATAATAAAATAAGTCCTATATGACCAATATTGTTTTCAATGTTCTTGCAGTTGAATTCACATTTTTATTTAGCTGTCTAGGAACTACTGTTCTTGCTCTTTCTATCACTAAATATGTCTGTGTATGTGAGGGGGGAGGATGTAGATATTGTTTCAATTTTGTATTTGTATCCTCAGGGCCTACCCCAGTGCTTGGCATATAGTAGGTGCTTAATAAATGGATTGACCATCTTAAGCTATTTAAACAAACTTAAAAGACCCTTAACCTACAGTGATTCAGCTAAAAAAAGGCATCCCTTTACTCAAACTTTCTTTCCTTAGGAAAGTTTGAAGGGAAAAATTCATTAATTATACATAAAAGCTACTGTTTTCTCAGGACTTCTCTTCTTTAAAGTGGAAATATGTTTACATCATGGGGGCTGAAGTTTTTTATGCATCTCAGGAACTTCTCAGTAGCAATACCTTCCTTTTAGTCAGTATAAAACAGATTGTATGACTCTAGAGCCTAGCTTTTACCAAAAGACAAGTAGAAAATAAAATTCCTTCTCATATACCACTGGGCCAACTATATCTCATATTCTACCTCAAGTGACTGATGGAAAAAAGTTTAAGAACATGAGTGATCACAGTGAGGAAGAGAAGAGCCCTGTGTCAATATGCTAGGTAAATAGAGATCTAAGAAATGGAGTAAAAAGTTTAGATTTTTATATTCAAAACCAAGACTCAATTGATAGAATGAAAATATTTAATCAGAATAACTATTTTGGGGACTGTTGAAAAGGTTGCATTCTGATTGGGTCACCAGGATGCTTTTGCCTCATTCCCACAATCTTATGTTTGGAAAATTAAAATAAAAATATGAATGGGAAAATAAATAGATAACATTCATATTTTTTTTTGATACCCAGCATCTGAAGGCCTTTCAACACCTTAGCAAAAAATAGCTAAAAAACAAATGACAATAAGCTAGGGCAATTTGCCTGTGAAAATAAAAATAAATCACCCAAGGGAGTTACTTAGATGACTTTTCCTTTCTGGTTCACTCAATAAGGCTATGTTGAAGGCAAGAGTATTTAGTATTCCCTCCCCAGACAGTTTGAACACATTTAGTACAGTAGACACATTTATCACAGGCAACATTTTTTCCCACTTCCAATACAGCTAACATCATATTATCTTAGGATTGTAGGTTCATAGATCTAGATCTGAGAAAGTTCTCAGAGATCATCTAATCCAATGTCTTCATTTTTCAGGTAAGGAACCTGAAGTCAAATGACTTGCCCACAGTCACAGAGATGTTAAACTGGAGAAAAGGAGAGTGGTGTTTGAACTCGGAATCTGACTCCAGAGCCAATGCCCTTTGCATTATCCCATATTGATACATAAAATAATTTGAAAAGCTGTGTACCTCAGCTACCAACCAAGACACTTAAAAGGAGATTTTTAATACATATTTAATGCATAGCATCACACACATCATATCTCCAAGAAGTACTCTACAGAGACTATACGGTTTATGAGACGTGTTAGAAATCCAGATTTGACATTCACCATCTACTTGACCTTGGGAGTCACTGAACTTCTTGGAGCTTCATTTCCTTCAATCATAAAATTGGGATAAAAATGCTTATACAATCTACCTCACCTGGTTAATTTAAGTAAAATGCATTGTAATTCTTAAAGTGCTGAGAAATGTAGGTTATTAATATTTTGCCAATATATCCACTTCATAGCAACACATTATGGTGTGACATGTGATGGAAACAACCATAGGATTCTGCAGATGGAGAAACCAAAGCTCCTGAGAATTGGAAAGTATCAAAATCAGTCTGGAAGACAACCAGTTTTCATTTACTGTATCTATAACATGTAAAAATATATTACTGTCATTTATGGCACATACAGTGAGAGAAAGAATAGAAATGACCAAAAATACCTGAGAGCAAGTTCCCCTATGAAACATACTGGCTGCCTGATCCTGGACAAATCACTTAATATTTCAATGCTCTAGGCAATTCACCAAGACAATAAATTATAAAGAAACTTGCCTGTCTGCATTGACAGAGGAACTTCCCTCATATAAGATTTCTCTATGCTAGTGAAATCACATGTCAAGTCCCTATTTTGAATAGTAGGGTTGCCCGAGGAAAGGAACTTTGGCTAACTACTATAAAAATGCATGAAGAAGTATTTTTACTTTCTCATGTTATGGATATAAAAATGTATTTTATTTTTTCACGTAACAAAACTTCTTTAGTTGTTGAAGATATTAAAACTTAACCTTTTACCTCAAAGTTTTAAAAGAACTTGATCCTTGATTTTTAAAATTAAATAGCTTTTTATCTATTTTGAACAAATAGAGGCTATGGGAACAAATGGAGTATTCAAGTATTTTCAGGCATGTCATCTATGAAGATACATAGGAAAGTTTCTTTCAAGAAAACATGATATGCCAACATAAATATATTCTCATTCAAGGAAATGATACCAAGGATAGAATAGTATCACTAAAATTAGGGAGGTTGTAGACATAGAAGCATTAGCAATAAAGTTTCCTTGACTTTGAAAAATAATAAAGCATTTTTATGTAGTCTCTAAATATAGGATTTGAAAGGCTCTTTAACTCAAAGATGCTTCTTTTGGTGAGAGTTCCTAGCCACAGATTTCACAGGCCTATTTCTTTTTAGAATATGTTCTTTTGTTTAACAATCTAGTGCAGAATACCTCTCAGTCCCCGTACCTCAATCATTAATATGAGGGCTATAATGATCACCTTCCCATACATTCACCAAAATCAAATGTTCAAAAATATAGTAGAAAAGGGACCATGTTTTTGCTTGCTTGTTTGTTTGAATGTGTTTCCCATCACCTCAGAAGTGTTTTTGTGTTGTTGTTTTTTTAAAAATGTCATTATTCATTACCAAGCTGACTGAAAATCTTGCTATATGGTTAAGGGAAGATTCTCTTGATAAGAGGTGAACTCTTCCTTTTTGTAAGCTGCTTTGTCTCCACCACAACCTTCAATTTCCTTAACTTATTGTCCCCCTTAGATGTTAAAGCAAGGTTAATTAATAAGCATTAATGGAAATGAATGAATGACAGGTCCCAGGAGAACAGGACAAAAAGCACCAGCCTGAGTAAGGACCTTAGCTTTGTTGGCTGCAGGCTATAGATCTTGTATGGCTGTTTTTGGTTCTCTATCAGTAGCCCAGTAGCCTCAGTGTCTCACAGTCTCTTCAGCCAGACCCAGCAGGATCCAGGAGCCATCCAGTCTCTCACATCCTCTCCTAGACCCTAGA
>NC_058130.1:280626141-280656141 GCF_016433145.1 Gracilinanus agilis | reverse complement strand
TTAAAAAAGGAATTAAACAATATAGAAAATAGATGGAATTTGTCAGTTGGATCAAAACAGCTTTCAAATATTTTGTGTGAACATAAACTTCTCATCTATCACCCAAGGTGAGGTAGAGTCTGATACCAAACCTCAAAATTAAGGTGTTAATAAGGATCTGTCTTATGGAGAACTAATACCACTTGTTAATACAATTCAAAAAAAATTTTTTTTCTATTTGTATGTATTTGGTTGAAATAAGAAAAAAGTATTGCTTTTTAAAAAATCAATGATAGAAATGAAACAATGAACGGAAGTCTTCATATTGGTCAAAGTGGAGATGTGACACAACAGATCAGTGGGAAATCTGTAAATAATAATTGTATCCCTTCCCACCCCAAACATAGGCAGTGTTCTAAAAGCTCTCCCTAAATTTCCACGTGTTGCCTCCTCTTGTAAATCAGTTTTTCAATTAGCCGGCAAACCATCACCCGTAAACTTCCAAGAAAGTACAGAAATAAAAAAAAAATTAATAAAAATATTTGGTGAGCCTTCGAATTTCAGAGTTTCTTTAGACCTCCCTATTTAAAAAGCAATCACTTCTCACTTCATCAGTGTAAAACACATTCCACTGTTTGAAATAGCCACTTCACTCAGCTCTAGGAAGACCCTGAACCAGAACTTAGAAATCATGCCTCCAAATCATAGGACTATTCAAGTCAGCTTGCCATTTTTTTTCCTCAATAGCCGTTTTATTAGCGAGATATTTGATATGCTATTTGTTCTAATAAGACTGTCCTTTTCCCATTTCTCTTCCAATTCCTACCTCTATCCTTCCTTTGCATTCAACAAGGACTCACTTTAAGATTTAAGTCCTTTCCATACTTTTAGTACAACCTAAGCAAGAAGTCAGATCAACACAATATATAAATGCATTTTTAAATTATTAGTTTTGTTTGGCTTCAAGGAAAAGATATCTGGGCAATAAATACGTTCAATATAAATAGATTAATGGAGAATCTAAGACCCTAGAACATTTCCTTTTCGGGTGACTAAATTTCCTCTTAGTAAAAATGTATTAAGTCCCTAAACACTCCATCTACAGAGTCTGTAAGCACACTGTGTCAAACATATTTTCTGGTCTAAGGTCAGTTAGCTAGACCATTCTTTGTAAAATCCTACTATAATTTTCAGAGGAAACAAACTACAGGCCCCCTGAAGCCCTTCAAGTCTATTATTATTCCATTTCATTTGTTCACCAGAAATTTAGGTTTTTTGTTTTTTTTTAAGCACTGTTTAGTCTTTTAAAAGTTTATCTGACAGATTTTTAGAACTGCTCTGAAAAGGATACATTTTCCTTAAGGAGTTTAGTGGAGTTTTAAAAATTCATTGAAGAGGATGTAATTTGTTAGACCAGATTTTCTGCACCTTTAAATTCAAGAGCCTACAAATCTCTATCAAAAACGGTGAGATTTTTGTTTTGTTTTGTTTTGTTTTGTTTTATCCTTTAAAACTTCTCTAAGAAGCAAATCAAGAAGAGGGAGAAATATTATATTTATTTGCTGGGTTGTTGAGTTTTTTGGTCTTTGTTTTTTTATTGTTCATCATATAATTTCCCCACTTATTACCTACCTATAGTCATAATTTAGTAGCCCCTGATCAATATAATCAAATTTACGTACCACATCAATAGTCTAATTCCCATTTTACCATGGAAATTATGAGTTTGTGGACTCTTCAAGCATCTATTAAATGAATGGTTGTTTTTATAACAATTTAAGAAATTTCAGGAAAGGATGTGCTTCCAGAAATAAGAGCTTACAAAATATAATGGGGGAAAAAAGGCTAGGAATAAGGTATTCGAAATGCTCCTTGATAAAATGGGAAATGAAATAGCAATTAAAGGAATGTTGATCTTTTTAAATCTCATACTGCTTTCAATTTGAGAACCTCTTAACTTATTCTTAATATTATATCCAGAGGTCACTGGCAGTATATTTAACACTTCTTAGAACTATAAACATTTAGCTAATACCAACAAAAAGAAACTGATGTAAATCAATATCCATTTTTGGTCATCATTTGAAATTTTACTCCAAACTCTCAAAATGCTTTTAAAATTTGTCTATGTAGGAATCATGGCTAATCGGTTATGACAGTTAATTAAATATATGACATATATACTTGAGGGGAAAGGAAACGCTTTTTATATTAAATTACAATGTCACACGTTTCACTGGACAAAAAAACCCAACAATAATAAACTTTCCGGTATTCTTGATAAGGTCTGCAAGACTACCGAGGTGAATGCAGGAAGGGGGCAGATCCGAGTCCTATTCGAGGAAATGAAAACTTTTGGGGTTGCCTGTCTCATTTGAGAAGCGGGTAATGTTCTTCTCTCTCCTTTATTAATGATGAAGTTCAAAGTAATCCCCTGCCACAGTTTAATCTAAGAGAAAAAAACAGTTCTCAGAAACCTGTCTATAAAAAAGGCAGTTGCTTTCATCCCGCTGCTATCTCAAGGCCCTGAAACGAAGTTCCCGAACCACTAACACCAAAGACATTGCGAGAAAGGTCCGAATTTCAACCTTTCCATTGGTAACAGAGGGATCATTAAACACCACACTCCCGAATTCACTCAGAGCCCTCAATCCCTCCAGCCAGCCCCAAGTTCGAAGATTCTGAAGCCTCCTGCTTGGACGCAAGTGACAGACAAGTCATTTTCCCTCCTGGTGTTCTCCCACCGCATCCCAACTCTATCCCTCAGCTCCCAAGTCTCAGTTCTCGCAAAATCCTGGACACTGAGTTTCTGCCTGTCCCAAATACTCCCTACTACACTCTAGAAGCAATTGTCGCTTTAGGCTGTTGGTGCAGTGAAAGGAAACCAGGAGTTCCCCGTCCATCACCACTACCACCCCAGGCTCGTGCCAGAAAACTTTTACAATAGGTGAATTTGGATGAGCCAGACGTTTCCCATTCTCTACCCCCAATCCGTTTTCACCCAGCGACCCTCCAGAGACCGTACTAAACACTACGGAACGGGAGAAGGGGAGGGATTAGAGAGGGCGCTACATACGGTTATTGGGGTCGCTGGTGTGTTGGTTGAGAGGGATGATCTCCATGCGCTGCTGTCCATACAGGTAATAGTCCAGCTCCTCAGCTGTGCAACGGAATCGTGGGGTTCCCCTGTCGCAGGCGGCAGCCCCGCCGCTACACTTGGAACCAGAGACCGAGCAGGAACCGACGCATAAGTCCTTGCCCTGCAGAGCTCCCGAGGGCAGCACTTCGGAACTGGAGAGTGGCGCGAAGACCGGGAGCTGGGCCACTGGCAGGGCGGCCAGGCCGGCCAGGGAGGTGGCGGTAGCCGCGGAAGCGTTGACGCTAGACGAAGAGGCCGCGGCTGTAGTAGAGGTTGTTGAAGATGCTGGAGTGGAGGAGGCGGAGGAGGCCGAAGAGGACAAGGAAGCAGGGCGAGGGCGGAAGCTGTCTGCCACGGGCTCAGCGCGCTCGGGCGCCGGCGGTGGCAGAGGCAGTGGCGGCGGCTGACCCAAGACGCCGCCGCCGCTGCCCTTAAGCGGGGCGCTCTGGGGAAAGAGTTGCTGCCAGTGCTGCAAGTAGGCTGGGTCCACTTTCAGGAAAGACGATCCTCCGGGGTCTCGCGGCTTGAGCATATCGGACGCCTAGAGTCCAAGGAAGAGGGGCGGGGAAGGGAAGAGAAGAGTGAGCAGAGTTTAGGAGGAGCAGTCAGAACTGGGAAAGGATAAGTGAGAACACGCTGGGGAGGAGAAGAGGAGGAAGAGGAGGAGGAAGAAGAGGAGGAGGGAGACCTAACTAGGTGTCAGTCTCAGCCCATCCTTGGGCAGTCCCAGAAGGACGGGAGCAGGCTTGTAGTGATCTGGGAGAGAAGAGTCAAAGCTTCCAGAGTTCTGGGGAGAATCTTCCATAACTATCAACTCCTCGAGCAACCTCCCTTCCCCACCCCCTCACCCCTACTAGTTTCATCACCAGCTCCGAAGCCACGGAAAGTTTGCTCTCAAAAAACGGCGAAAAGAGGGAAACCTAATTACCAATTGCCTGAGTGCCCCCAAACTCTTTCTAAGGCTGTCCCCTTCTCCTCACCCTACATCCTGCATTCCCCAACCCAGAGGGAGGAAGCTGCGTTTCAGGAACTCTTCAGTTTCACCACTCTCCACTAAGGAGTGAGCCTTCAGCCAGGTATTAGGAGTACCGTAGCCACGGGAACTTAGCAACTTAGGATCACTCAACACCCAGCGCAGTAAAAAGGGAGTTCCATTCGCATTACTCTCCCTTCACCTCCTTACTCCACGATTCATCCCACCCCTCTCCATCCTCTACATTCTTCGTCCAAAGGATCTCGATTTCAGAAATTCAGTTTATGCACCCCTAACCCCACCCCTTACCTGGGAACCAAGGGGTGGTGGACTTGGAGGCGAGAACTGGAGGGAGACGCTCTGTGTGTGTGTGTGAGTGAGTGAGTGAGTGAGTGAGTGTGTGTGTGTGTGTGTGTGTGTGTGTGTGTGTGTGTGTGTGTATGGTTACATGCCCCAGAGCAGTCTCAAAGATCACGAGTCGCCAGGGGAAAAGAAGCGGAATGTGAGGGTGATCAAAGGGTAAAGAATCCTGGAAGCCAGCGGAGGGAGCAATCAGAGCTCCAAGCTAGGGGGTGCTGGGACAGATCCTGGCAGCCAGGACCCGCTATGGGGCTGTGCTTGGCAGCCGCGTCCCGACTTCTCTGCCTTGCTCTCTGGCAGCCTCCCTGCTGAACACGTGGGTTTTACGCCAGCACAAAATACGTGTGTGTGTGTGTGTGTGTGTGTGTGTGTGTGTGTGTGTGTGTGTTTGTGTTTGTTTGAGCACGCGCGCGCTGAGCGTCTTTTAGTGGAAGAGAAATCAAGATAGATTCAGACAGAGGCATAGACAACCTAAAGAGACAGATGCGGAAAGGCAGAGGAGACAGACGGACCTACTAGGACCGAAGAAAGAGAGAAACAAGATAGGGGATTATAATGCCTCAGGATCCAGATGCTAGTCTGATCACTTCTCCCTTATACCACATCTAACACTTTTTAAATTTTCATTTTAATTATTATTGGTAGCTTTCCTCCCGTAATTTTTAGGTATCTTTTATTCCTTTATTTTAAGGCAAGAGAAAATTAACAAACGAAAAAGGAATCTTAACATGCCTATGTTTCCATTCTGGGAGCTATGAGCACAGACTCGAGCGAAGATTTCTTGGGAACTTGTCCATCCCTTCTTGTCCTCCAAAGCTTCCCACCGAAGAGTTAGAATTAACTTGCTTACCTATATATATATATTCTCTAAAAAAGAAATCCTACCGGCAGAAAGTTCTGTTGGATGGAAAGGTAGTGATGTGCTTGGGAAACATTTAGTAAGAAATAGATGCAGTTTTTATTTCAGAATTTAGAAGTCTGGGCACTCAGTTTCTTCTAAAGGAAGATATATCTTGCTCTGGAACTTATATAATGTGATCTTGTGAGAAAGGCTTTCTTTTCCCTACAAAAGTTATCACAGACTTTCTGATTATTTCTATCTCCCCTTTTTCTTATAGTTTTTCCCTCCTTTGGATTTCCTCTATCGCCGCTCCTTCAAGCCTTTCTTCACTCTTCTTCATTTATTTGAATTCACATCTTGGTGGCACAAATGTGTCTTTACACTTCTGTTTCCCTTTACCGGCTGTTCGCTCTGGCGTCTGGAGAGGTCCACTTCCAGAGAGCCTGGAGGAGGCAGCAATACCTGCGGTTTCCAATCTGCCCCATTGGAGCATAGACACCTTCCCAGCCCTCAGGCTGGGATTTCCAAAATCTACTCAAAAGCATTAGGTTGCACTCAGGTTGAAAACATATTCTATGCTGAAATTTCTCACTCCACCATTTTTCCTCTACCATCACTTCTTTTTGGACTATCAGGATTTCGAATAAGGGAATGTCTTCAAAAAACACCAAGCTTTCCTCCTGTTTACTCGTAACATGGACCAGATAAGAAAATAGGCAGAGCAATGTTTACTTTTCCAAACAAAACAAGGAAGCACAGTTTTTGGAATCTTACATGAATTCTTACTTTCTTTTTCTTTTTCTACCTTTTCTTTTTTTCATTCTAGCAGAGCCTGGGAAAAGTTGCTGTTTAGATTTTGTCTGCGACTAAAGCAGGACATTTTAACACAAATCTGAACAGAGCTCTTCTAAAAATGTTTTGACTGGCGTCATTTTGACAAGGTCATCTGTCATGTGCTGTGTAGATTGATAACACCTAAACTAAAGGCAAACACCACTAGGAAGCAGGGCGGGGGCAACCCAAGATTTTATGGTCTGTGAAGCTAACCATACAATCTAAGCTGTCTTTGATCAGATTCATTGTGTCAGATAGAATGAATTTTCAAACCTTTTCTCAACCAATCTACTGAAGGAACTTCTGAAATACACTTGTTTAGGATTCGGGAGAAGATGGAAAGTATCTTTCTCACACTTTCTCTGTCCAGTACTGAGAAACATGCAGAAGAGCCAGGTCCTAACAGCAAAAGATGAATGCTGCTGCCTCTGGGGTTTTAATTTGAATTCTCACGTTGTCATTGTAATGTCATCAATTCTTCTCCAGCGTTTGCCTCTGTGGCTATGGCCTTTCCAATTCTCACTCTAAACATGCTGGCACTCTTGCCTTTCTACCTATCTTCCCCAAATCCCCCCAAATCTTGTCTTTTTCTCTATCAATTTCAGGGGTTGAGAAGCTTCAAGACCCCATCAAGTTTAGATTTTCTTAAAATGTGGGGGCTGCCTCTCAGTGGAGCCAGGAACTTCAAATGATGCTTCATTTCTCCCACCTCTCCCATCACCTCCTTCCTGATCCTGATCTTAAAGTGATACTTCAGGAGTAGTGGAGCATCTGGGAGGAGAAATCATACCTTCTTCTTAGTATTGTAGAAAGGTAAGTGATGTGAATTAATGTCTCCTGGATTAGGAATCTGGTCTGATGTCAATGAGAAATTAAGATAGGATACTTACTCCTATGGAAAGAGTAGCTTGAATTCAGGACTCTGGGAGAGGTTGGGGCCAGAGCTTTCTGAGTTCTGGTCTGGAACCTAAGGTGGAAGTAAGCCAAGAACGTTTTAAGTTGAAGACAACTGACAAAAGTTTGTCTTCCTTGATCCCTCCCTACCCCCATCTGTAAGGCTACCAACATTTAGGCAGTGAAACAACAGGGCCATCCTGGTCCATTTCACACAATTACAGAGGCAGACAGACTGACAATGGCTTGAATGATTGAGGGACAAGAGAATAATAGTAAGTGGAAGAAAAGGAGAAAATCTGAGGGCAAACCAAAGAGAGTAAGGATGAAAAAGAGGCAAAAAAAAAAAAGTGATGGAAAAGAAACCAGGAAACCAGACTGCAAATCCTTAGCACAAAGGGAAAATCTTTTGGGAAGAGTAGCCTCTCAGAGGCTACTTGCCTGGGGAAGCAGGGAGGCAACCAGTTCAATGTCAATGAATTTCTGGTGTCATTGCATCTTTACAAGACACGGCTACTAGTCTCAGAGTCCTGAACTATGAGAAAATGGATTGAGGGCTCTGAGGGAATGATGAAGAATGATCAGCTAGAGATGGGGTTTGATTTTCTGGGGACATCAGTGAATCAGTATCCCACTGCACCAGTCTAGCCCAATGCTTCCTTGCAGTATAGACCTAGAGATTTTGAGGCCTTCTGCACCTTGGTTTGGACTCTTGTCTCATTTTCTAACCTATGTCTAGAGATGCACATTATGGTCATTATTGTTTTCTCTATCTTCTGTTCAAATATTTATATGTTATAGTGAATGTAATGGACATATTAGTTTGCTTTCTTTTCACATCTTTTCCCTTTTCTCCTCCTTCTCTCTCTCTTACACTCTCCCTCCCTCCCTCTCTATCTCTGTCTCTGTCCCTTTCTGTCTCTATCTCTCTTGCTCTCTCTATTTCTGTCTCTCTCATTGTCCATCCCTGCCTTCCACCCTCTCCTTTCCCTTCTTTCTACTCACCCCATCCCCTCATTATATAATGAAAGACCATGGAAACAAATCACTTCACCAGCTCAGAAAGCGATCAAACCTTTATAAAAGTCCATGGCTCCCAAATCAATAAGTGAATATTTGCTAGGAATTTGTTCCAGAGGAATAAATAAGGAGTGTGAGTGTATTAAATGGAAGGGAGGACTTAGTGGTGTTTTTCTTCATTGATTAATGACCTCTAAAATAAAACATGCGGAAAGAGGAGCCAGGATCGATAAATTAACTACCCAAATTCATCATTTTCCCAGGGAAAAAATTAAAATAATCCCCAGGAAGCCAATTCTCCTGTTGTCTGGGTGTTGTGGAAAAGAGCTGGGGGTTGAAGAGTGGAGGGGCTATCTGAGGCAGCTGAAAGGCGATGGAATGACCCTGTTGGGGGAAGCCTCTATCTGATTTCGTTTGACACACAATTAAAAAGTTTGCCTTTCATATTAATTAATTTCTCCTGATGAGGGAAGACAAATGGTCGGTTTCTCTTGACAGGAGTCCAATAAAGAATTCAGTAGCATTTCTTCCTGCCCTAGGCCTCTCTTGATTCCAGTTTTAAGGTCATGGGTGACTGAGTTAATAATTCATTAATATAGACATTCTGAAAGCATTCAAAGATTCTTCCTGCAAATTCTTTTTTCAGGGAAGAAGAGTAGAAAGAGAAGTAGAAATAATTCAGGAATGAAGAAGGAAAGAAGAGGAGAGGAAGGAGGAAAAAGGAAGACAAGAGAAAGAGAGAAAAAGAGGGAGCATCCTTCTCCACATGCCTATGTCAAAAACTTGGTTGAAGATGAAGCATACAAACTAGATAAGGGAATTCTCCCTCAAATATCCTCTATCTTTTCCATTCTTCCAGAAAGCCCTTTGAAGACCAAAGACATACAATGAGCAGGTAATGGATAGCCTGAGTTCAGTGGGATACCTTGAATTAGAAGGAAATTTCTCTTCCCAAATGAGGAAATTGGATTAGCTATGGTAACTTCAGGTTCCCCTAAGAGTTACATTAGCAACCAAACAAGGGAAAACTAGAGTATACTGTTTCCTTTGCAAGACTGATGATTTCCCAGGCTGTTGGATTGTTGACCATTAGAAGAATTTGACATTTGCAGAAATGTAAATAATTGCAGTTTGTGGGATTTGCAGAAATTCTTATATTCTTCTTCTGCTGCTGCCTTTTTCTTTTTTGACTGACTTAGCTAAGGATTCTATAACCAGGAAAGGGAGAAACCCAATGAAGCAAATTATTGTACTGAGAAATAGTACAAAATATTGTACTGAGAAATATTCCTTAAATACTTTTTGGGAAGGGATTTAGGAATTGCCTACCATCAGAGCCACCCTAAAACCACACTAAATATAACTCCCTAGATATATAACCAAGCCACCTAATCTTCCTTAAGGTGAATCACTTAACTACTTTAATTTCTCTTGGAAAAAATCAAGGATAATGACTTTTGCTCTGATTCTCTGACTTTTATTCATCATTCATCTCTCAGAATGTATACTAAAGGTCAAGGAGCTAAGTAAGTTACATAAAGTTTTATAAGAAAAAGCATATGTATATGCAAACATATGTAAAATTTTCTTTTTAATCACCATATAACTTATCCATGATTTTCTTAATGTTCTCCACTTTTATTCCTACCTGTTCCTAAAGGAGGAGAAGGGACTATGAATGAGATTTCAAAATTTTGGAATATAAGGAAGATGGTACAGAAGAATTAGCACATCAAATAAAGAAACTACTTTGTGGTAATCACATCACAGCATTCTAAGAGCCTCATTTACTGCCAATCCAATGTTCACTGGACCGTATACATATTTTTTCTTTTCTTGTAGCAAAATTAACAACCAAAGTGCTATTCTGTCAATAGGCATTCAACATTAGAAGATATTAGAGTAAAAAATTAAGTTTTCCTTTATTTTATTGAACTAAGCACTATCTCTGGAGATTAGAAACAATATCAATCTATTTTTTTTACAACTTTTCTCAGTCTTTGGTAAGATTGTCAGCAATGAGGTTTGGCTGCTATGGATAGCACCTGTTCCTGTGAATTGTGCTTGAACTCACTAACTTATTTCACCCTGGTCACTCAACAGCTGTCACTCAAACAATGACTTCAAGGCATTGTAGACCTGATTTAGATATGAACTCCTGACCCAGAAGTGAAAGGCTCTGCTGTCTATTACCAATCCCTGGAGTTGGTTAATTCTCCCAGGAAATCCTTTAACTATATACTTTGGCTTTGCAAAGTAGTTCTATTATAATTCCTTTTTAGGGTCTCAAGAGTTGGGGTGGATCAAATGGCTCTTTTTTATATAAAGGAGTGATGTATAGCCAATTATTCATATTCAAATAGCTGCCTTAAAAAAGGTTTGACAGGTAAATAATTGGTCAATAATAATTGGTCAAGAGAAAGACCTTTTGTTATAGCATCATGTTAATCACTACTCTCACTCTCTTCACTTTGCTTCAAGAAATCTATCATGATTTATGAAAGTTACTGGTCTGACACTAAAACTCACAAATCAAAAGCAATCAACTAATTTACCAATTAACCAACAATTATTTGCTGAACACTTATTAAATTCAAGGCACCATACTAGGTTATTACGAGAGTATCAAAGATGTGTGAATTGCTTTTCAAGGAGGTATAAAATCCTATTCAGAGTGTAAAATGAGTGAAGCAGAAAATATTATAGGTTCAAAAATCATTAGCTTCTCAGGTGGGCAGGAAATTTATTGCCTGTATAACTTTTACCAAGTCATTTAACCTCTCTGGGTATCAGATTTCTCAACTATAATTAGAGGTATTGGACTAGATGACTCCCTAAATCCCTTTCACCTTAAATTCTGATGCTATGATCCTGTCATCCCAGAATTTGGATAAACAAAAAGTAGAGAGCAAGGATGATAGATAGGTCAAAGATGATTGGATAGAGTTCCAAAATGAATATATACTCTCACCCCAATAAAATTGTAATGGGTATGTGGACCATGAAGTAGAGAATTCCACCTCACCTCACATCTGAATGAATCTGGCAGCAGGATCCAGTGAAAATAAAGCTATATCTGGGTCCAGAGGAACTGAACTCTGTAACTTTGCCATATTGGACCACATACCTTCTTCAGAACCCAATTATTCTATATCTAAAATGAGGCGATTAATAGCTGCACTCTTTGTGGTGGCAAAAAACTGAAAAATGAAGTATTGTCCTTTGACAGGGGAATGGCTGAACAAATTGTGATATATGATGGTGATGGAATAGTACTATGCTGTAAGGACTGATGATCTGGAGGATTTCTATGTGAACTGGGAGAATCTCAATGAATTGATGCAGAGTGAAATGAGCAGAACCAAGAGGCATTGTACACAGAAAGTAAAACATAATGGAACAATCCAATGTAATAGATTTTGTTACTAGCAGCAATGCAACAAGTCAGGATGCTCCTGAAGGACTTATGTGAAAGAATGCTAACCACATTGAGAGAAAAAACTATGGGAGTAGAAATGCAAAAGCAAAACATATATATCATCACTTATCACATGTATATATTGGGTATGTGATTTGGGGTTTAGGCTTTAAAAAATTGCTCTATAGCAAAAATGAACAATATGGAAATGGATATCAAGTGATAATATTTGTACAACCCAGTGGAATTGCTTGTCAGCTCTGGGAGTGAGAAAGGAAGAAAAGAAATCATGTAAGAGAGAAAATATTTAAAAATTTGTTAATTAAAATAAAATAAAATGATAAAACAAAGCGATTTACAATTTCACCTCTAAGACCCCTTGCAGGCATTTTTTAGTCATGTCCATCTCTTTGTGTCCCCATTTGGGATTTTCTAGTCAAAGATATGAAGTGGTTTGTCATCTCCTTCTCCATCTCATTTTACAAATGAGGAAACAGGCAATAGGGCTAGTGACTTGCCCAGGGTCATATAGCTAGTAAGTGTCTGAGGCCAGTTTTGAACTCAAGAAGATGAGTATTCCTGACTTCAGGTCCAAGATTCTATCTACTGTGCCAAGCTAGCTGCCTAAGATATCAAAACCTAAAGTTTTTAAAATTAAGAATGCTCTTTTGAAGAAATAGAATACCTAAATAATCCCATATCAGAAAAAGAAATTGAACAAGCCATCAAAGAACTCCCTAAGAAAAAATCGCCAGGGCCTCATGGATTCACAAGTGAATTCTATCAGACATTCAAAGAGCAACTAATCCCAATACTATACAAATTATTTGATATGATAAGCAAAGAAGGAATCCTACCAAATTCCTTTTATGACACAAATATGGTACTGATTCCAAAGCCAGGGAGATCAAAAACAGAGAAAGAAAACCACAGACCAATCTCCCTAATGAACATAGATGCAAAAATCTTAAATAGAATACTAGCAAAGAGACTCCAGCAAGTAATTAAGAAGATCATCCACCATGATCAGGTGGCATTTATACCAGGAATGCAAGGTTGGTTCAACATTAGGAAAACCATCCACATAATTGACCATATCAACAGTCTCACAAACAAAAATCACATGATTATCTCAATAGAAGCTGAAAAAGCCTTTGACAAAATACAGCATCCATTCCTATTGAAAACACTGAAAAGTATAGGAATAGAAGAACCTTTCCTAAAAATAATAAACAGTATATACCTAAAACCATCAACAAACATCATATGCAATGGGGATAAATTAGAAGCCTTCCCAATAAGATCAGGAGTAAAACAAGGATGCCCATTATCACCTCTATTATTCAACATAGTACTAGAAACACTAGCAGTTGCAATTAGAGAAGAAAAAGAAATTGAAGGTATCAAAATAGGCAAGGAGGAGACTAAGCTATCACTCTTTGCAGATGATATGATGGTATACTTAAAAAATCCTACAGAATCAACTAAGAAGCTCGTAGAAATAATCAACAACTTTAGCAAAGTCGCAGGATACAAAATAAATGCACATAAATCATCAGCATTTCTATACATTTCCAACACATTAGAGTAGCAAGAAGTAGAAAGAGAAACACCATTTAAAATCACCCTAGACAATATAAAATACTTAGGAATCTATCTACCAAAACAAACACAGCAATTATATGAAAACAAAAACACTTTCCAAACAAATAAAACTGGATCTAAACAATTGGAAAGCCATTGATTGCTCATGGGTAGGTCGAGCTAACATAATAAAAATGGCAATTCTACCCAAATTAATTTACCTATTTAGTGCCATACCTATCAAACTACCAAAAAACTTCTTTACTGAATTAGAAAAAACTATAACAAATTTCATTTGGAATAACAAAAGATCAAGAATATCAAGGGAAATAATGAAAAAAAAAATGTGAAGGAAGGGGGCCTAGCAGTACCATATATTAAACTATACTATAAAGCAGCAGTCATCAAAACAATATGGTACTGGCTAAGAGACAGAGAGGAGGATCAGTGGAATAGACTTGGGGTAAATGACATCAGCAAGACAGTGTATGATAAACCCAAAGAGCCCAACTTTTGGGACATGAATCCACTATTTGACAAAAACTGCTGGGAAATTTGGAAAACAATATGGGAGAGATTAGGTCTAGATCAACATCTCACATCCTACACCAAGATAAATTCAGAATGGGTGAACGACTTGAATATAAAGAGGGAAACTATAAATAAGTTAAGTGAACCTGTGTTCTTGTATACTTGTCAGATCTCTGGGAAAGGAAAGACTTTAAAACCAAGCAAGAGTTAGAGAAAATTACAAAATGTAAATTAAATGGTTTTGATTATATTAAACTAAAAAGCTTTTGTACAAAGAAAAACAATGTAGTCAAAATCAGAAGGGAAACAACAAATTGGGAAAAAATCTTTATAATGAAAAACTCTGACAGGGGTCTAATCACTCAAATATACAAGGAGTTAAAGCAATTGTATAAAACATCAAGCCATTCCCCAATTGATAAATGGGCAAGAGACATGAATAGGCAATTTTCAGGTAAAGAAATCAAAAGTATCAATAAGCACATGAGAAAGTGTTCCAAATCTCTAATAATTAGAGAAATGCAAATCAAAACAACTCTGAGGTATCACCTCACACCTAGCAGATTGGCTAAAATGAAAGAAGTGGAG
This sequence comes from Gracilinanus agilis, assembly GCF_016433145.1. Classification (NCBI taxonomy): domain Eukaryota; kingdom Metazoa; phylum Chordata; class Mammalia; order Didelphimorphia; family Didelphidae; genus Gracilinanus; species Gracilinanus agilis. Next base: position 280,641,980 of record NC_058130.1, on the reverse strand, counting down.
AGTAATGAATGCTGGAGGGGATGTGGCAAAATTGGGACATTAATGCATTGCTGGTGGAGTTGTGAACTGATCCAGCCATTCTGGCTGGCAATTTGGAATCATGCTCAAAGGGCTATAAAAGAATGCTTGCCCTTTGATCCAGTCATACCATTGCTGGGTTTGTACCGCAAAGAGATCATAGATAAACAGACTTGTATGAAAAAATTTATAGCTGCGCTTTTTGTGGTGGCAAAAAACTGGAAAAGGAGGGTATGTCCTTCAATTGGGGAATGGCTGAACAAATTGTGGTATATGCTGTTGATGGAATACTATTGTGCTAAAAGGAATAATAAACTGGAGGAGTTCCAGGTGAACTGGAAAGACCTTCAGGAACTGATGCAGAGCGAAAGGAGCAGATCCAGGAGAACATTGTACACAGAGACTGATATACTATGGTAAAATCGAATGTAATGGGCTTCTGTACCAGCAGCAATACAATGACCCAGGACAATTTTGAGGGATTTATGGTAAAGAACGCTACCCACATTCAGAGGAAGGACTGCAGGAGAGGAAACATATAAGAAAAACAACTGCTTGAACGCATGGGTCGAGGTGGACATGATTGAGGGTGTGGACTCGAAACTATCACACCAATGCAACTACCAACAATTTGGAAATAGGTCTTGATCAATGACACATGTTACAATCAGTGGAAATGTGCATCGGCCATGGGTGGGGGGAGTGCAGGGGTTGAAGGGGAAAGTAGGAGCATGAATCATGTAACCATGTTAAAAATGAATATTAATAAATGTTTAAATTCTTAAAAAAAGAATGCTCTTTTATGCTCTTAAATTTTTATGCTTGTGACAAAAGTCATCCTAAAGTGGTGGAAAGTAAAAGGATTTAGATATGATGGAACAAGGCTTTCTATACAAAGATAGATCAAAGATATTAATTCTTCCTAGGTTTACAAATGATTTTTATTTTTTAACCCTCATTTTCTGTCTTAATAACAACTCTAAAACAGAAGGTCAATGGCTAAGAAATCCTTTCCTTTAAGGAACTTACCTTGCAGTAAGGAAACAGAAGCTTGCCGGTGGTTAAGGAGTGGTACTTTGGTCCACAAAGTTATCAGGATGATGGATGAAAGTAAATTAATACAACACCTCTAGGAAGACTGGCAGAGTTGATATGAACCAAAATTTCATGGTTTCAAATCTGGAGAGAAGTTTAGGGAGAGAAAAGAGTATCAGTGTTGAGGTAGTTATGGAGGAGATGATCAGAGAAAACAAAGGGAAGTGGAGCGCAGCTGGAGCTTTCCTCAAAGAATGGTCTGGGAGAGGCAGTTACCAATCAGGAGTGTAAATCTAAGGCAGAAGGTCCTTCAGATCATGGACTCTGGTGTGGATGGTGAGACAGTGAGGAGATTGGAGAGGAAAGAGTGAATCTTTGCTCTTCTACTAGAGTCTTCAGGCTGCTCTCTCCTAGGTTAGGATTTCCAGCTGGATTCCTTAAGTTTGTTCCTACTTGCAAGCTTTACTCTGTAACCATGATTAGGTCTCTCAAATTAATAATCAAAAATAGCTAGCATTTATATAGTATTTTGAGGTTTTCAAAGTGCTTTTACAAATATTATCTCAACTCTCTGCTGCCAAATATCATATACCTGGACACAGTCCTGCTTCGTGCCCTGAACTTTTTGTGTCTATATCTGTGTCTTTGTTTTGTAGTAGATGTAGTACTGAATGAGTAGCTCCAATGCAAGGTGCTATGACCCATAAAAGGAAAAAAATTCTTTCTTTTTCCTCCTACCTACCCCTACTACTTTCTGGTAGAGATGTCAAAGTCACATAGTCACACTCCATACAACTATTCCCTGCCTCCAAAACTTCTAAGACTGTCAGGCTTAGTTTTTTTTTTAAACCCTTAACTTCTGTGTATTGACTTATAGGTGGAAGATTGGTAAGGGTAGGCAATGGGGGTCAAGTGACTTGCCCAGGGTCACACAGCTGAGAAGTGTCTGAGGCCAGATTTGAACCTAGGACCTCCTGTCTCTAGGCCTGACTCTCAATCCACTGAGCTACCCAGCTGCCCCTTGGCTTAGTTTTTTAGTTGGTTTTTTAAAAACCCTTATCTTCCATCTTAGAATCAATACTATGTATTGGTTTTAAGGCAGAAGAATGTTAAGGGGTAGACAATGGGAATTAAATTATTTGCTTGGGATCACACAGTTAGAAAGTGTCTGAGGTTAGATTTGTCTACTGAGCCACCTATCTGCCCCTGAGGCTTAGTTTTTTAAAGGACATCAAGGACATTGCCAATCTTTAGCTAGAAAATGGCAAGTTGCCCTTCCAATGGTCATACCTTGTACAGAGAGTAGACATGTTTCTATGCCCTTTTTAAAAAAATAAATTTTTATAGATAAGTTGTTTCTCATATCATCATAGTTATCCTAAGTATCCCTCCTGTTTCTCTCTTAGAGAGAAATCCTATATGAAAAAAATAGCAATTTTTTAGAAAAGAAAAAATTAGCACAATTGATTATCTAAAAACATTGAAAAGAGTATTAAAATATATGTAATGTGTAACACTTCTCCTTTCCTGGATGATTGTCTTGTCATGACAGAGTGTCTTGAAACTATGAACTATACCTGCCATACAAGGTTACTCAAGACAGACAGGCCGTAGTGGAAAATTCCAACAAAAGATGATCTACTGAAGAAGGAAATGGCAACTCACTCCAATATCTTTGCCAAGAAAACTGCATGGATTGCATCCAAATGATAAAAGATATGAAACCAGAAGATGAGCCCCTAAGGTCAGAAGGTATCCAACATGCAAGTAAGAAAGAATCAAGGACAACTGCAAGTTACCCCAGTAACAATGAAGCAACTGGGCCAAAGTTAAATGGAAGCATAGCTATAGATATGTCTGGGGATGAAAGAAGAAATAAAGATCAATGTTGCATAGAAACCTGGAATATAAGATCTATTAACCAAAGTAAGCTATATGTGATCAAACAGAAGACAGAAATATTAAACAGTATCTTGGGTGTTAGTGAATTTAAATGGATGGGTATAGGTGAATTTAATTCAGATGGTCACTACTGTGGGCAAGAATCCCTTAGAAGAAATGGAGTAGCCCTCATAGTAAATAAAAGGGTGAGAAAAGCAGTTCTGAGATATAAACTAAAAAATGATGGAATGATACCTCTTCAAATACAAGACAAACCATTCAACATCACAGTAGTATGTCTGCTCCAACTACTTATGCTAAAGAGGACAAAGCTGATCAGTTCTAGAAAGACCTACAACTTATAGAAATAACACTCAAAAAAGATGTCACACTTATCATAGGTGTAATATAGAAAATCATACTGCCATATTTTCATGGGGCAAGTTGGCAGTTTGCCCTAGTTAGAATATAGAACCTGGAATGAGCCAAGGGGCAGGTGGCACCTGGCAGTTGGAGCCAGGGTATATAAGAGCTTGCAGACCCCTGGCTACTTCTCTTCTCATTTGCCCTTCTACTTCTTGGGTTTTCTGGGGCCCTGGGAGGTGAGAGTGGGAATGTGGGAATTGGTTTTTCATAGGCTAGGTAGGATCAAAATATCACTGCAGGCCAAATTGAAATATCATCTGAATCACCAACTATTTTTATCAAGAGATTAGTTTGCTTATCAACAAAAGAGACCACTTTATTTCTTGACCCAGGGCTGGTCCCTAGGGTCAGCTGAAGATCATACCAGGAAGTCCTTCAACATCTTAAACTTAGATTTAAGAAGGTAGCTGTTAGCTAGTTCTTAGTTTTACCTAAACCTCTCTCTAATCCCCTTTACCTAAACTTGATTACCAATTAACCCTTAGCTTTAATCCAAGAACTAGTTGTTTGCTTACCTTCATCTAAAGCCTAATAGGGATAGCTACTTGAACATTCTAAGTGCTACAGCAGAGATAAACTCCATTACTGTGGACAGGAAGTGTCACATCTCCCCTCCTGTTTCACTTTTAGAAACACCAATAGGAAGTTACTTCCTCAACAGGACAGGGCTGTTGAACATTCCCCTTAAAGGAGCTTGGTGCCTAGCAAAGGAGAGTTTCACCTATTTTCTACTAGCCAGGGGCTGAAACTTTGATTTATTCATATTCTCTTTCAAGATCTCCCTTGTACTGGCCCATACCATCCTCTCTATAGCTAGCTCCTCCTCTTGCTATCATCATTACTAGCTACAGTGCCCTATTCATTACACAGGGTACTGGGATACTAAAATAGGAAATAAAAAAAGATATTGGAATAATTAGGAAAATCTGGTCTTAGAGTACAAAATGAAGCAGGGCAGAGAGTAATAGAGTTTTGTCAAGATAACTCACTGGTCACAGCAAATATTTTCCTCAACAACCCAAAAGATTACTCTATGCATGGTCAATATTGGAATCAGATTGATTATGTTTTGCAGTAAAAGGTGAAAAAGATCTATACAATCAATTAAAATAAGACTTGGGACTGACCATAGCTCAGATCATGAGCTTCTTGTTGCAAAATTCATAAGAAAATAGGGATAACCATCAGACCATATCAGCATGAGCTAAATAATATTCCTTATGAATATGAAGTAGAAGTGAGGTATTATAAAATTAGTTCTGGTTGATAAAGTGCCTGAAGAACTATGGTCAGAGGTTTGTGATATTGTACAGGAAGCAACAACAAAAGACATTCTAAAGGAAAAGGAGATCAAGAAGGCAAAATGACTTATCTGATCAGGCTTTACAAATAGCTGAGAAAAGAATGAAAGCAAAATGGAAAGTAAGATATGCCCCCACTGAATGAAAAACTTCAGAGAATAGTTTGGAGAAATAAAGTTTTCTTAAATGGTCAATGCAAAGAAATAGAAAACAATAGAATGGGAAAGCCAAGAGATCACTTAAAGAAAATAAGAGATATTAAGTGAATGTTTCTTGCAAAAATGGGCATGCTAAAAGAAAAAAAAAACTGTTGACTTAGAAACAGAAGAGATTAAGAAGAGATGGAAAGAATTTACAAAAGAACTAGGTAAGAAAGATCTTAACATCACTGATAAACACAATGGTGTGATTACTGATCAGCCAGACATCCTGAAGAATGAAGTCAGATGGACCTTAGTAATGATTGCTAACAAACAATAAAGGCTACAGGGGTTGGCAACTCCAGCTTACCTATTTAAAATCACAAAAGATTATTAAAGTTGTACTCTGTGGACAGGTAGTGTTGCATCTCCCCTCCTTTTGTACTCAATATGCCAGCAAACTTGGAAAACCCAACAATGGGCACTGGATTGAAAATTATCAGTTTTTTATGTCCCAATCCTAAAGGGCAATGGCAAAGAATACTCAAATTACTGAACTGAACTCATTTTACACACCAGCAAGGTTGTGATAAAGATTCTGCAAGCTAAGCTTTAACAATATGTGAGCTGAGAATTACCAAAAGAGCAGGCTGTTTTTTTTTTTTTTACATTTTTAAACCCTTAACTTCTGTGTATTGGCTCCTTGGTGGAAGAGTGATAAGGGTGGGCAGTGGGGGTCAAGTGACTTGCTCAGGGTCACACAGCTGAGAAGTGGCTGAGGCTGGATTTGAACCCAGGACCTCCTGTCTCTAGGTCTGGCTCTCAATCCACTGAGCTACCCAGCTGCCCCAGCAGGCTGGTTTTTGAAGAGGTAGAGGAATGAGAATCCAAATAGCCATCATTTGCTGGATTATGTAGAAAACAAGAGATTGGTAGGAAAACATCTACTTCTGCTTCACTGACTTTGACTAAAGCCTTTGACTGTGTGGATCACAACAAAATGGGGCAAGTCCTCAAAGAAATCGGAGTACCAGATCATCTTACTTGTCTCTTGAGGAACTTGGGTACAGGTCAAGAAGCAAAAGAACCAAATATGGAACAATTGATTGTTTTAAGATTGGAAATTTATGCGATGTACTCATTATTTTAAATGCCAGGCCAACAAATCAAAAGTTACAATTAAGGTTACTGGAAGAAATTTCAACAGGCTCAAATATTCAGATATGCAATCTCTGATGGCAGAAAGTGAAAGGAATTAAGAAGCCTTTTGATAAGTGGGAAAGAAGAGAGTGTAAAAATGGCTTGAAGCTGAACATTAAAAAAAAAATCTAAGATCTTGCAACTGGTCTTATCACTTCCTGTCAAATAGAGGGAAAAGAAGTGGAAGCAGGGCTAGACTGTATATTCTTAAGATCAAAGATCACTGAAGACAGCTACTGCAACCATGAAATTAAAAGATGCTTGCTCCTTGGAAGGAAAGCTATGGCAAATCTAGACAGCATACTAAAAAGCAGAGACATCATATCGCTGACAAAGGTCTTTATGGTCAAAGCTATTCAACAACAACAATGTATGGCGAGAGTTGGATTGTAACGAAAGTTGAGTGTCACAAAATTAATTCAGAATATTCATAGGAATGATAAACATTGAAACTAAAGCTTAAAATTTTTGGTTACATAATGAAAAGACAGAGCTGATTGGAAAAGGTCTGATTTTGTAAAAGATCAAAGGCAAAAGGAGAAGAGGACAGTAGAGGATAAGATGCTATCATGGAAACAATGAACTTGAACTTGGAGAAACTGAGAAATTGTGGAAGCTAAATAGAAAGTCCTGGAGTGCTATGGTCCATAGGGTCATCATGAACAGTCAGACACCACTGAAAGATTGAACAAGTAACACCTGTGGACATCCCATTTCCATGAAGATATAAGGGTTTTTTTTCTCACATCTCTTCATTCAAATCCTACTTGATCTTTATAATTTTGCTACATTTACTTTTGTTTTTTGATGATTCTTTCTATTTATTTGTAGTTTCAATGTATATATTGCTTCCTTGGTTCTGCTTACTATACTTTGGCATTAGTTCATGAAGAGCCCTCCTTCCATGCTTTTCTGTATTTATAAAATATATCACATCTTAATGAAGAGTATTATTTCAATATATTCATGTGTATGTGTGCGTGATGCATGCTTATAACAAACATTATGTCACTTAAATCTGATACACTACAATGTAAGATGACTAAAGAATTCTGTCAAAAGAAATTTTACATTTTAAAAGAACTAGAAAGATAACAGTGCTCAAAAACGGAATAATGGAATAGGAAATAACTGTTAGAGTTTAAAAAAAAAAACTTTACCTTCCATCTTAGAATTGAGTGGTAAGGGCTAGGCAATGGGTGTCAAGTGACACACAGCTAGGAAGTGTCTGGGGACAAATTTGAACCCAGGGCCTGGCTCTCAATCCACTGAGCCACCCAGTGGCCCCCTAGAGTTTTAAAAAAAATACACGAGAAGTCCATGATAATATGTAATAAAATGTTTTAGATATTTGATAGAATTAAAATTTAGATACAGAAAAATAAGAGAAAAAATCACATTTCTATCTTTTCAGTGTAAAAAGTATTACTAACATAAGCATTACCATGAATTGAGAGTATCCAATTAAAGTAGTTATCACTTTAAAAATAGATCAGGAATAAAGGGACATTTAAAAACAAAACAAAACAAAATGATAAAGAGACATCTGATGTGGATGATGTAATTATAACCATGAATAACTTCCTAATAATTAGCATGTTTATATTTTCACATACACATATACCTATAGCCATTTCCAAATAGATAAACATATCTATATGTATATGTATTATATAAATTTATATCTAAAATACATAAATACATACGTATCTGATAAGGGTTTGATATGATAAAGATAGTATCAGATAAGCTTGATGCAATTTTTTCCCTATGCAACCAAATTCTAGTCTTATATTAGATGAACTGATTTTGTCTGTACAGAAACTTTTTAGTTTCATGTCATCAAAGTTATCTACTTTTTCTCTTGTAATTGCTTCTATTTCTTGTTTAAGATTACATCTCCTATCCATAGCCATGTATTTGATTGTTTCTTTTAATTTTTAAAATAATCTCATCTTTAATAGTCACATATTTATTTAGAATGTATTGTATAGTATGTCATAAGGACTTGGTCTAAGTGAAATTTCTGCTAGGCTATTTTCCAGTTTCACTGGCAAAGTTTTTTTTAATCCTAAAGGAAGTTTTCCCCTAATTAATACATTTCCACTTTATTAAATACTGGATTATTGAATTCTATTGTTCCTGAACTGCTTGTACCTAGTCTTTTTTTAAAAAATCAATCTCAATGGCAGGTAGTTTTGATGACTGCTGCTTTATAATATAACCTGAGGTATGGAAATACTATTCCCTCTTTGTTCCTACCTCATCATTTGACTTAATAGAGCTTTTGTTTTTTGAAATAAATTTTGTCAGTATTTTATTAAGTTTTGAAATTATCCCCTTGGTAATTTGCTTGGTTTAACACTAAGAGTTAATTAATTTTGGTAATGTAATTTTAATTCTGTTGGTACAGCCTCACTATAAGCACTGAATATTCCTTCATCTATTTAAATGATACTTTGTTTCTTTTAGGGATTTTTAATTAGCAATCTGTTGTTTTTTTACATATTGATATAATTTTTGATAATCATTTTCTGACATTTTGTGATTCATGTTCTCTTTAACTCTTTCTTCCCCCCTCCCTGAGATGGCAGGTAATATGATACAAGTTATACATGTTCTATCATGTACTAGACATTTAAACATGAAAGAAGACATATCACATATATAAGAAAAAACTCATTAGGGAAATAAAGTAGAAAATGGTATGCTTGAATCTACATTCTGAATCCATTTGTTTCTTCTATGGTAGTAGTTAGCTTTTTTTTTCATCATGAGTTTCTTGAAGTTATCTTGTATTCTTGTATTCTTGATAAGTTCTTTATTTATTCAAAGAACACATTGTAATTGAATCTTTGTAAGTCTTTTGTATCTTTTGGGGAGTCAATCTCCAAACATTTTATGGATTTTGCAGTTACTATAAATGAAATTTTCCATTCTGTTATTTTTTTGTTTTTCTTTAATTATCATATGGAAATGGTGCTGATTTTTGAGGATTTATTTTGTGTTCTGCAACTTTGCTGAATATATTGTCTCAATTAGTATCTTTGCTCATTCCTTTGGATTTTCCAAGAGAACCATCATATTATTAGCAAATAAGGATTATCTCCTCTTTGTTTATCATTATTAGTTTAGTTTTTTTCTTGTCTATCACTATTGCTAGCATTTCCAAAACCGTATCAAGTAAGACTGGAGAGAGTGGGCATCCCTGCTTCACTCCTATATTTATTATAAAAGGTTCTAGTGTATCCCCATTGCATATGATTCAAGAAAGGGGTTTTCCTTGTCAATTTTTAAAAATAATTTCACCTATGGTTCTATCAGTAGCAGTTTCCTTATATATCCCTTTTTGTTTTTCTAAAATGTTTGCTTTTACTTTGCCAAATAACATGATGGTGCCTCCTAATTGGGGGGATTCCCATGATGCATGGTAAGAAATTTTCTCCATTCCCTAATTTTTAATTGGTTTGTCTTTTTTAAAAACCCTTGCTAATCTTAAGGCAGAAGAGTGATAAGGGATGGGCAATTAGGATTAAGTAACTGGTCCAGGGTCACACAAGTAGGAAGTATCTAAGGAAACATTAGGAAGCTGCTGCTGGGGAAGCAGCTATGAGAAGGAAGTATAGAAAAGGGAATAAAGATGAATTTCAGAGGTATTCACTTAGGGAATGACCATGGGTAATAGAGAAAGAGACTTCGTATTTAACTAATTCCTATTCATAGTTTTTTATTTTAATTAAATTCTTTCTAACTGAGTACTCATTCAGTTGTTTCTATGCTTCAGACTAAATCCTAGTGCAATCAGAGTCCTCTAATTTGGAGTTCAGAAACAAAACCTCAGTATCCTCTTCCTATTTACATCTATGCCTTACCTCCATAAGCTACTTCGTCAAAAACTAGGTCAATATTATGCTTCATACAGATCACAGAGTATTTGCTGGCATATCACATTGAGAAAAACATCTTTTCACAAAACCACAGAATTTGAGAGTTAACAGGGAATTCTTTAAGATGGCTGGCAGTAACTAACTACTACCTCCATACAATTGTGCCTTTCTTTTGCACCTTGGAGTTGGTTTATGGACTCATATCCTTTTTTGTATTCTATTTTTATTTGTATTAATATCATGTGTTTAGAAAGCACTCTGCAACCTGTCAAAGTGCTTTTACATACTATATTTTATTTAATCTTCACACACATACACACAAATCACTGTCAGTAAATTGATAAAGTGTTATCATGAGCCTCATTTTATCAATGGACAAACTAAAATAGAAAGAAATTATATAATATGTCCAATGTGGCAGAACCAGAACTTGAATTTGGGTCTTCTTAGTCTATGGCCAGTGATCTTTTACCTACTGTCTCTCTAGCTCTTGGATATATAACCTATGATTTATTTATCAAAGCATAGTGCTTTTAAAGTGTTTCTTAAATATAGTTGTTTAATAAATATTTTGAAGAAATAAATGTATAGATTTCTCATTAAAGAGATCCAAAAACGATGCTGGAAATACTGAGGGCAGATATTTGGGAAAATGTGACTGGAACAAACACAAATTACCAGTCAGTAATCAGGCAACTTTATAGTTGTATGACCATAGGCAAATCAGTAAATTTCTCAGTCTTAGTTTTCTCTTTTATGAAATGAGAAGTTTGACCTAAGATGACCTCTTATCTCTCCCAACTCCGACATCTTGTGATATAAAAAGTAGATAATTCTCTGGTTAGATATGATTATCAATAATAATCATTAAAGAATCAAATCATTAAAGAGAATACTTTCAAGATATTTTATACTTTTTTCCATCAATCTTTAATATATATAGATTAGTACTGCAATATATTTCCCTGTTTCCATAGAAAATCACTCTCTCAAATTTCAAAGAAGGATTAGCATCTTTATATGGTAAAAAACATGTAGCTTTGCTTAAGAGTGGATTTTTAAAAACTCATGCCAGTCATGTAAACTCCACAGTGCAGCCTTGTATTATAAACCACATAGCCCCTTGAGGACAATCTACTAACCTCAACTATGCTCTGCAATTGGACAAAAGTGTGTTCCCTTCTCTAAGAAAGTATGTTTATTTATAGTTTAAAAACACTGAAAATGTTCAAACACATCCAAGAATGTCTTCTTTATGTACCCTATTTGCTTACCAATTTATTATTATTTTAAATGAATATATGTCAAATATAATATAATTAAATTATATTAAAACAATTTACCAATTTATTATTATTACCAGTTTCTTCTTTCAAGCAACTAGGTATACCAAACCTGGGTTGGGGGACAGAGGAGATAGGTGCAAGGAGGATGTGGAAGCAATTAGAATAAACTTTAGGTTTCTCTTCTTATATGGATGCAGTGCAAAACTGCTCTGTAAAGGAAGAGTAATCATCTGTCCCAGTCCCTTAATTCAAGCAAACCTAATCATAAACTTACAAGACCTTTCAAAACAATCCAAGGAATCAAGAATTCCACACTTTGGAAGTACTTTTAGTGTACTTTTCTCTTCAGTAAGTTCTTTATTAGATAAAATATACATAGCAGTTAAAAGGATAGTCTTGGAGTGAAGAAGTCATATGTTCAAATCTCATCTCTGGCATATATTGGTTAAGTGATTATGGTGACTTTATTTCTCAATGTCTTAGAAAACTCTCTAGATCAGTGGTTTCCAAACTTTTTTGGCCTACCGCCCCCTTTCCAGAAAAAAATATTACTTAGCCCCTTGGAAATTAAATTTTTAAAAAATTTTAATAGCAATTAATGGGAAAGATAAATGTACCTGTGGCCATCACCACCTCCCTGGATCACTGCAGCACCCACCTGAGCACCCACTTTGGGAATCACTATTCTAGATAATGTAATAAATGGATTGTAAGAGGTTTCAGTTAGGTGCCTCAGTGGAGAGAGAGGTGGTCCTGGTGATGGGAGGTACTAGGTTCAAATCTGTACTCAGACATTCCCTAGCTATGTGACCCTGGGGAAGTCACTTAATCCCAGTTGCCTTGTCCTTACTGTCCTTGTCTTGGAACCAATACATAGTATTTTTTTAAACTCTTACCTTCAACCTTAGAATCAATGTTGTATATTGGTTCCAAAGCAGAAGAGCAATAAGGGCTAGGCAATGGGAGTTAAGTGACTTGCCCAGGGTCACACAGCTAGGAAGTGTCTGAGGCCAGATTTGAACCCAGGACCTCCATCTCTAGGCTTGGCTCTCAGGCTGCTGAACAACCTAGATGTCCCTCATTACAGGATATTTATTCTAAGTGTTTTTAAAAAGAAAGAAATTATAGATATGCATCAGTGGAAGGAGCTACCCAAATCAATGAAATCTTGGTTCACTTTCAGTTTCATTTTTTTGGTTGCCCTCTTTGGAAAATACCTACATCTTTTCCTTTACCTTTTTTATAAAGCTCAAATCAAGTACAAAGGATTCCACGAACACCTCTTTCATTACTCCAGGTTTTTATAATCTCACTTGCCTGTCATTAACTTTAACACTCATTTGGCAGTTCACTTTGAAGGGAAGAAAGCAAATGGTGATGAGGAAGTGAAGAATGCCATGATAGCAATACCAAAGAAAAAGAAAGAAAAAACATCAATGAAATTCATGAAAAAGGCTAGAAATAAGTTCAGGATAAAACACTGACTAGTAGGATAATTTTGAAATTATTGTGTTGAATTTGTTATATGCTTAAAAAAAACTAGGCCTGGATGAACTCACAAATTAATTCTATTAAACATCTAAAAATAATTGGCTCTAATATCACATAAACTTTCTAAAAACAGACACAGAACGCATCACAAATAATTCATTTTTTTTTTTAGATAAATATGGTCATGATACCTAAACCAAAGAGAAACAAAGAGTGAAAGAAAATTACAAGTTAGCTTTGTGGAACTATTTCTCATTGCCATCACCTTCATCTCTTTTTTTAATTCTTTAATCCAAAAAATGGCTCTCTAGGGAGGGGAGAAGTAAAGAATATATTTGGAGGTAACAATGACTTGAAAATTTTTTTACTAAAATTGTACAAGAAAGCAAATCACAGCTCAATATCATTAATGAATACTGATTCAAATATTGAATAAAATATCAACAGACTATAATAACATGTTTAAAATATTCTCTGTGATCATATTGGATTTATACTAGGAATGCAGGGATTGTTCAGTATTAAGGAAAACCATAAAAATAGCAGATCATTTTTAATAATAAAAAATTCACATGGTTTTGTCAACATATAAAAAGCTTTCAACAAAACCCAGTACATATTTTTTACTTTAAAAAACTCTAAAAGCATAAAAACAAATGACTCTTTCCCTAATAGAATAAGTATTGTCTATCTACAAGAAAGTACTAGCATTATTTTTAGTGAAAAATCATTAGAATTCTATCCAATATGTTAAACAAGGATATCTATTGTCACTTTTAAATTTAATATCATTCTAGATATGCTAGTCATACAAGACCAAAAAAGAAGAAATTTATGCAACATATATAGACAAAGGGGATGAAATATTATCTCTACTTGAAGATAATTTTATGCTTTATTTAGAGAATCCTAAGGAATAAATGAAATAAATTAAATAAGGTAGAAAGTTACAAAGCAAACCCAACATCAACCTTTTTATAAATTAAAAAAAAGAGAGAAGATATAGAAAATATTAGATTTATATATATTCATATATATAGTTATATATTAAAATATTATATATATTTATATAGAAAATATAGAAAAAATAGAAATTCCACTCAAAATGCTTAAAATATCTTGGAGCTAACCTATGAATATACTGTTAGGATTTAAAATAATAATAATATGACTAGAAAACATTCTTTATAGGATGATAAGAAGATTTTACTGGTGGGGTTTTTTGGACTATAATATAATAAAAATGATGATACTACCTAAATTAATTTATAGGTGCATTGCCATAATCAACCTACAATGGAATTATTTATGGAATTAGACAAAATACATTAGAAAGAACAAAAGTTCAAATTTCTCAAGAGAAATAATGAAAAAAGAATGAATGTAGCTACCAGAATTCAAACTATAGTATAAACTATTATATATCATACATAATAATTAATAGACTATTGATTATTTAAAAAATCATTTGGTATTCACCTAAAAAATAAAGGTTCAATAGGATAGACTATATTTACCAATAAGAACCAGAAGAAATCAGCTATAATTGTCCAGAGTTCAGTGGATCTAGAAATACTATGGTAAGGTTTCAGTATCTGACAATGACTGCAGTAAAAGCTAGAAAACAGTTTGACAGAAATTATGTTTAGACTGTATATTGCATCACATATCACAATAAGCCACAAATGGAAATGTGACCTAAACATAAAGTCACATAATCAAACAATTATAGGAAACTGTAAGGAGATCCATTGCACAATAGCTAGAAGGAAAAATCTTAAACAAAGGATGGAGCTAACCCTAAAAGAGAAAATAGAAAATGTTAATTACATGAAATTTTAAAAGCTCTTCACTCTGATAAAATCAATACAATTAGAATAAGAATAAAAGCTATAAAATGGGTAAAATGTTCCCAGCAAATGTCACTGATAATGATACTATGCTTCACCTCTTACATATTGGCTTCCTCTCATCTGTTATTCATTCATTCATTCATAAAGCATTTAATAAGCCTTTGTTATATACAGAAGTACAGCATAGTGGATAGAGTACAGGATTTAAGAGTCAGGAAAACATGACAGCAAATGCCACTTCTGATACTTACTAGATAAGTCAACCTGCACAAGTTAATTAACCTCTCTGTACCTCATTCAACTCTATTTGCTAATGTCGTAAATAGGTTGTAATTTGGATTTGTAGATGTATTTCCCTCATAAAAAATAACATTTCTTTGAATATTGATGAATGTACATATAGGATGTATATTGCCCATGTGTGTGACCATATGGGCTGTCTAAATGAAAATTACGGGAAAATTTTGTTAAATATCTAGGAAACCTTACCCATTGCTTTCAGAGGAATGTTTTCATTCCTTCATGGTGAGGAAGAGAAGGGGCCATCAGGTTACCTACTTTCCTTTCCCAAGAGAGGGGACATAGAACTATATCTATTTATTCTGCTAAATATTGGCAGTCAAAGGGAAAGATTTTTCTGAGTGTCAAGCTTTCCTAGTTCCTACATATTAAGTAGGAAGATGGACATTGGGGAAGGGAGGCTCAAGTATATATCATCAAGCTTGGTTCCTTCCCATCAAATGCCAGTTACACAAAAAATACCATCACAAATAGTGAATAGTAAATAAATTAATTTATCCAAGATAGCAAACAGAATTCAGAGAAATTATAAGACTAGATTATGCCAGACAATATTCAAAAGCTCTTTCACTAAGACTGAGATAATCTCACCTAAGGCAAAATTCCCTGAAGTTTCTGGAGAGCCAAGCTAGGAATGAGAAGCATGTTGAAGCACCTATTCATCCACATTTCTGTTTTCTTAAGCCTATATTTCCCCTCAAAGTGGTTCAGGAAATATTTGTGTCCTCTCTTGAAGCAGGATGCAAAAAGTTTTCTCCTTTCCAAGCTTGGATCCCATCTCCACCCCTCACATATAATAAAGTTATCATTTCTCTTGCAATAAGAGTGTTATTCAAATGTTCCAGTTTGAACTCAGAGTTACATACAAATCACTGTTAAAAAAGGAGATAAGGTTCCCGGTTAAGATGGCGGCAGAGTAAGAAGCAGCTCTTAACCTCTCCTGACCGAAACACACAAAACTCCTCAAGGGGACATAAAAACAAGTCCAGACGAACGGAGGAACCCCACAACAGGGCACAGC
>NC_058130.1:280594331-280623270 GCF_016433145.1 Gracilinanus agilis | reverse complement strand
AAGGGGATAGGAGGAGCATGAATCAGGTAACCATGTTAAAAATGTATATTAATAAATGTTAAAAAAAAAAAAGAATTAGAAGGGGTTTTTTTAGAAAAAAAAAAGGAGATAAAAATTTAGACAAGGTCCAGTTGCTGCCTCCATGGAGCTTACCATCTAAAAGGAAAATGAGACATAAATAGAAATAATTGTTAACATATGATATTCCCTGATTAGAAAGTTGAGAAACATTAGAAAGTTGAAAAACAAAATATAAGGTGAAACTTAAAAGAGATGGTTGTTATTTGATGGGAAGCAGTGTGTGCCTCAATAAGCCACTCATTTCTAACATTTGTTAGAATGTTAAAAGAATGAATAGTATTTTAACAAGCAAAGAGGAGGGATGATATCTCAATCTTAAGAAATAATATAAACATAGGCAAGGAAAGGAAGGAGGGCAGTTCTGAGAATATTTGGGATTAGAAAAGAGTGTTTAATTTGCAAATAAGTTAATAGTCCAAAATATGGACTGCATGGAGAGGAATAACATCATACAAGTCTACAGAAACACAGTGGAACCAAATTGTGAAAAACCTTTAAGGACAGTCACAGAAATTTTAATATACCCATTAAATATAGTCTGTTAAATTATGGCTTCCATCATGTACAGAAG
The DNA here is from genome assembly GCF_016433145.1 of Gracilinanus agilis. Taxonomy (NCBI): domain Eukaryota; kingdom Metazoa; phylum Chordata; class Mammalia; order Didelphimorphia; family Didelphidae; genus Gracilinanus; species Gracilinanus agilis. The sequence continues at coordinate 280,622,618 of NC_058130.1, read as the reverse complement.
GATTTTACTTATGTGGTCATAAAAGAGAGAGACTCTCACATTCCACCCACCCACTCCCCCAAAATCATAGACTTTGAACTGAAAGGGACTTTAGGGGCCACTTTCTTCAATTTTCTCATTGTATAGATCAGTGATTCCCAAAGTGGGTGCTACTGCCCTCTGGTGGGTGCTGCAGCGATCCAGGAAGGTGGTGATGGCCACAGGTGCATTTATCTTTCCTATTAATTGCTATTAACATTTAAAAAATTAATTTTCAGGGGGCTAAGTAATAATTTTTCTGGAAAGGGGGCAGTAGACCAAAAAAGTCTGGGAACCACTGGTATAGATGAAGAAACTGACATCTATGTTTAAACAACTTGCCTAAGATCACACACATAGTAGGATCTAGTGATAGGATTTGGACCTACGTCTTCTGATTACATAGCTAGTGATCTTTCTACTGTACCATGACAATATTCAACTGATGCCTTTTACAAAACACATATATTTGGTACCATCTATTATATTCTAGACATTGTTCTTAGACTGTATATTGCATCACATATCACAATAAGCCACAAATGGAAATGTGACCTAAACATAAAGTCACATAATCAAACAATTATAGGAAACTGAAAGGAGATCCATTGCACAATAGCTAGAAGGAAAATTCTTAAATAAAGGATGGAGCTAACCCTAAAAGAGAAAATAGAAAATGTTAATTACATGAAATTTTATAACATCTAACAAAGGTGATTGGGGTTGTGTTCCCCATCACCAGCACCCTAGGGGAATACAGAGACACAGCTCCATCCCACTGCTCCTCCTCCCCAGTATCCATATCCCCTAGTAGAGTAGCTCCTTATTTCTTTATAACAGTTTTTGGAGAGCCAGCCAACTTCTCATAGTACAGTCAACCCAGTAGTGAAACACATTTGTCACCATTTGAACTATTGTACGGACAGAAACCATAGGTAGGAAAAGCACCACAAGACACTAATTACCTATCACATCTAGGAATTGAGTGCAAAATCTACGAGTATGTCACCTTATTGAAAGAAAGATTAGACGAATTGCAAAAGTTATCATTATTACAACAAAGAGTTCCATTAGACTTCAGCCTACATGATTATAAACCTGGTGATAAAGTCTATATCAGAAATTTCACAAGAAGATCAGTGTTAGTACCAAAATGGCATGGACCACATAAATAATCCTAGTTACACCTACATCTGTAAAAATCAAAGGAAAAGATGCCTGGTATCACTATTCACACATAAAGTCCTCAGTGAAGTCAAGACCTCATCAAAACATTCAGCCTCAATCACAAGAAACAGAATCTGACGTAGAAATAGTCTCAAAGCAAAAGAATCACACTTAGAAATAAAGCCTCAAACAGAAAAAAAGACCAAGACATAGATGCAAACATAAATGAAACACAAGATCACACGGATAGCCAAGAAATAAATCAACATCAAGAACAAGACATTCAAAGCATTGATTTAGATTACACGAACACCTCATTCACACATGAAGATCAACAGTTAAGCCTATCAGAACTCAGCAGTGGTGAAGAAAAGTGAACATTACATTAATAACATCAAAAGACAAGTGCAGACACAAAAATCTCATAAGAAGAAATTTTGTGGCAACACAGAATTTTAACACAACACTACACAGTCACACACTGGTTCCTGATCCAGGGAATTCTTCAATCAAGTTGACAACTGGCAAGATGTGTATCCAGCAAAGGAGAAGAGAGATGAGATCCTGAAGATTCCAAAAGTTCCAGCAACATCAGGACATCAGAACCAGCACAAGGACACAAGAGAGACATTGCACAACAGACTGTACAAGGACCTGAACTGTGACTTGGACACCATCACCAGAAGAATCACAAGGAGAGAAGATCAGAAAATCAAGATAAGGTTTGAATGGTGCAAGGTTTCACATTCAGACACAAATCACAAGGGAAATGCACAAACTAGAATGCATGCAACACAATATAAGCTGATTGACAGAGAGATTCTAGAAGAAGAAGGTTAGTATAAACCAAACAGCAAATGTTAGGTCATGAGTCCAACACATAGACACAGTAAAGTCACATCACATATACATAGTGAAAACAGATGTAAATAGATTTGAGTACAAAGTACAGTGGCCAAAATAAGCAAGAGAACTCAAATTCCTTATAAGGTCAACAGCACTCATTTCATAGGAACATCACATGAAAGCCTTGTACATATGTAATGTACTGTTACTAACCAATAATGCATAGTCTACTAACCCATAGGGAGAGAATAGTAATAGGGAAATTCAATTCTAGCTAGTATAGGGTCAGTGTAAAATAGTTATGAAATGTTCAAATAGGACTGTTGATAGAAATGTTAGACAGACATTGTATAGTGCAGGTTAGTTAGAAATGAGACTAATAACTAACAAATTAACTATAGTTTAAGGATTACTCACAAAACTAATCTTCCTAACCATAGATTAGGGCACAGAAAAATGTTAGAATTTATTGTGAATTAAGAATGTTATCTAAAATTCAGTATTAGAAGCTTAAGCAAGTTTGTTGCAAGAATTGCTTTGACTTAGGAGTAAGAGAGATAGCTATTTTTAAATGTTCTTATAATGCTTACATGTTATACTTGTGTTCAAATGTTATGGTTTATGGAAACATTGTATTGAAACTCCACGCTTTCCCAGAAAAATCTATCCCAAACCCTTGCATTAGGCAAGAATAGATAGATAAGGCATTAGCTAAGATAAGATTTATTATTTTGGGAGGGTAGGTAGCGGGATAGAAACAAATAAGTTAGATAAGCATAGAATAGAGGTCACCAACGAAGAAGATCATCTGGAAATGTTCAGGTTGAAATTAAAAAAAAAAACAGCATTCATGTTGTATTCAAACTCTGAGAAATGTTGGTCTCACCTTGATTGACAGGGGAGACAGTTGGAGACATTGGAATGTTCCCAGATGCCATGAACCAAGGGCAAATGTCAGTTGGCCTGAGAGTATAAATACCCCTAACAGCAATCTGGGAGGGGTCTTTGACCATTGATCTTTGGGTCTCTGACTGTTGGTCATTGGTCCTCTCTGAATCTCCCTAGATCTTTAGGTGCCTGAATCATCATAGTTCTTTAGGTCTCTGGGTCCCTGGGTGGTGAAAGGGAGGAAGGAAGGTCTGAGAAGATGAGGGTGGTTTAGGGTGGAATACTTCCTGAAGGCTATCAAGGCTGACATATCACAAACTGATAATAAGAAAGCTGAAAGGAAATCATCAATACAGCTGCACCAACAGAGCAGACTACTTTCTCTGGTTTGGCAGTGGCCAAGCTGAACCAGGGGGTTGTGAAGAACAATAGTTCCAGCTTTACTGAATCAATAGCCTCCAGTCCTGAGTGATCATAGATTATAGATATTAGATTGACAGGGTCTCCAATCCCCACTCCGTATCCTGATTATCCTTTCCCTAATTAAGATAATAGATAAAGTATTTAATAAGTACCTTCCTGAGTAGTCATTATATCACAACCCTTGGAGAGGGAACAACACAGTCAAATAAACATTATGATCCAAGGCTAATCAGAGCCCAATATTAACAATTGATCCAACCCCAGGCCTGAAAGGGTTACCCATCCCTGACCATTTGGGATCCTTCCTGGGCACTGTTATTTAGAAGGAGAAATTATAACATCTAACAAGGGTGATTGGGGTTGGTGATCCCCATCACCAGCACCTAGGGGTATACAGAGACACAGCTCCATCCCACTATTCCTCCTCCCCAGTATCCATATCCCCTAGTAGTGTAGCTCCTCATTTCTTTATAACATTCTAGGCACTAGAGATTCAAAGAGAAAAAAACCTGAAATACTTCTGATGCTAAAAGAACTTACTTTCTGCAGATCTAAAGATCTACTATTTGGTATTTAAACCTCAAATATTAGATTTCTTTTGAAATTAGGAGATGTTACAGTATCATTTGCTCTGTTGGCAAAAGCCAATGGTTAAATGTAGTCAGTAAGTTCCAGTTTAGGTTAATCTAACTGCTAGCACATGTAAAAATTAAAATGAATTTATAATAACTTCAAATATTATATTTTATAAGATTTATTTATAATCACAAGAAGTAAAGAAATAAAAAGGTAAAAAAAATAAAACTATGTGCCCAAGCTAATCTATCTCTTCAAAAGTCCTGCATTCACAGCTGCCCTAGGAAAGATCCATAGACACCCAGCTACCCCAAATTTATCCTGTCTACATCAGCATGTAATGACAGGAACTCAGTGGGCTCCTGGGTAATATAGTTCAAAGGTACAAGATTTCCAATTATACGTTCCCCACTGAAATCCCTTGGAAGACTAGTCTCTCCAATGGATCTTGTAATCATAAACAACTTTTAAATTACAATAATTTGGGGATAAAAAGAAAAAGAACAAAACCAATGATTGCTAGGTGCATTGACAAAAAGCCAATTAGGGGACAGTCCCCCTTGGCATAAGAGTGTACATTCAAAATAAATACATTCAACCTCCCACAGTTCAAATCACCACATTCCAAAGTTCACTCTGGATCTTTTGGTGCAGTATGTTGTCTCTCTAGGCATCTTCATGGCGCCTTCTCCAAACAGTTCATTTTCTGGATTCGGCAAGGCAGCAAGTTTCTTATCCTAAAATTACTCTCAAAAGAATTTAAACTTTGCATTATAGGATACTTATACATTCCCCTAACCCCCCAAGGAGGATGGTGACAGAGGGATTACTCAAGGATGTATGGCTAAGTTATGAGGTATATGAATCAATTGGCAAAAGAAAATAAAAAACATCAAAAAAATCTAAATAAAATATAAAATATAAAAGTCTTATGTATAAAAAATTCTAAGTAAAGGAAAAACAAACATATGACAAGTCCTTGAATCAGGGCCCAATTAAAGTGATTTATGAAATTATGCACTTACCCAATCAGTAGCCAGGACTACAGAAAGTTTACCACACGATGAAAGACAGAAAAGGGACTAGATTATTAGCAGCAAATTGGAAATAGCATTTTCTGGTCTGATTTTACCTTTTCTCACAGGGATACCGGAGCCAAGATGGCAGTCAAAGTGAGGCTTGGGAGAATGTGGTTCAGGGTAGACCGGCCACTGACATGTCAAAACAGCCACAACCTTGAACCCCAAACAAGTTCAAGTCCTTTTGCTTGTCTCAAAATTTCATCAATCCCACATTGGCTGGTCTCTTTGATCTTGTGCTCAATTGGCATTATGCAGGTTAGCTTTGTGCTTCTATGGCACTATGCAGTGGCTCTTTTTGTATTCCCTTCTCCTGGAATCAGACAGAATCATTAAGCAAAGTCTCATAACATTTATCAATAAATGGTAGGTTTCCATAGTCTAAAGCTTTTGAGTATGCATTAATATTAAAGTAAATATATTTTAAACTCATATTACTGCAAAATCAAAAAAGATTAATACTGATTATATGTACTTTAAGTACAAGAAAGAAGAAAGAAGAAATTCAAATAATCTATTGCACACACAAAGAAAAACAATGATAAAAATGTTTTAAAAATCAAAAACATAGCTTACAATCAATGACACACAGTGTCAGCCAAGACAAGATAGAATACAAAGGTTTCTCACTCAAAAATGAGATCTACTTCTTTTTTTAACTTGGCCAAGAACCACTGTGTGAGTGCAAACAATTTTCACAAAATAACAGTTTAATAAAACAGTACTACAGTAGATAATGCACATTCAAAGAAAGTACCAAAATTCCCAAAATTCCCAATAGCCCAGTTAATAACAATAGTAAACAAATGCACTATTATATAGGATTCACATGAGTCTCTATATAGCCACTTGTTTTTTTTTCTTCTGATTTCATTTTGTTCATCTTTATTTTTTTTCAGATTTAAGTATTTTATTTTTTAGAAAAATGGTTACATGATTCCTGTTTTTACTTTCCCCTTCACCCTTCCTTCAATCCCCGCCCCCCCCCATATCCAACACGCATTTCCACTGGTTTTAACCTGTGTGATCAGTCAAGACTATTTACATATTATTGATAGGTGCACTGGTGTGATCGTTTAGTGTCTACATCCTCAACCATGTCCGCATCAACCCATGTGTTCAAGCAGTGTTTCCACTCCTGCAGTTCTTCCTCTGAATGTGGGTGGAATTTCTTTCCATAAATCCCTCAGAATTGTCCTGGGTCATTGCATTGCTGCCAGTACAGAAGTCCATTACATTTGATTTTACCACAGTGTTTCAGTCTCTGTGTACAATGTTCTTTTGGCTCTGCTCCTTTCACTTTGCATCAATTCCTGGAGGTCTTTCCAGTTCACAAGGAATTCCTCCAGTTCATTATTCCTTTGAGCCCAATAGTATTCTATCACCAGCATATACCACAATTTGTTCAGCCATTCCCCAATTGAAGGGCATACCCTCATTATGCAGTTTTTTGCCACCACAAAAAGCACGGCTTATATAGCCACTTGTTGTATGACATTTAAAAAGTCTATGAACTGATGGATACTTGTCACAAGTTTTACAGGTGTAACATCTTTCAACCTTGGCTGATATGTTTTTAATAAAGCCTTTTACTGCCATCATTCCAAAATGTGGCAGAGGAGCCCAGAAAAAAAAACACACACAAACCTCTGTACTGTTGATGAAAACCTTTTGGGTCTAAAATGTCACCAAGAACCTAGATCATTCTGGTGAAGGTAGATTAAACTGAAGAGTTAAAATTGTCCAGAAGTTACTTATTCTTCATGAGAAATTCTCCCTCTGGGAGCTATCCAGGGGTGCTATGCCCTAGGAACAACTTCCCAGCTCCTCTGGTATGAGGTATGTTATCCTCTGGTATGTTATATGTCTCATCCATTACATTTTTATAAATGCAGAGGTGGAAATATAAAATAATGCCATGCATTTCAGCTACTAAATGAACCCTTACCTCTTGTTACAAAGAACTCAAAGGCAGGCAAAATGATCAGTCAGAGCTATTGAAAAAAATATATCTAAAAATTTCTTCTGAAGACCCCTTAAAATAAATTTGAAATTTTTAGGTCATTAAATTCTCCAAAAGTTGTATACAGTTGTACCCAGTTTTAATAGAGTCCATATAGCATCTATGTGACAATTAACAAAGGCAAAATGGAACAAAAAGGCCATACAGGCAATATGTGACCTCAGTGGATATGGTGAGAACCTCAATAGCCAAAACACAGTAGCTTAAAATGATTCAGTATAACAGAAAGATATTCATCAGATTAACATATGAACTTGAAAAATTTAAATGTCAAAGCAAATAATCAGCAAAATACAATAAACATGACAGGAATTCAAAAGTCCTTTTCCCCCATTTTAATACAGAGGCTTCCATAAAACAATGGAGTCTGAAAAGACTTAAAAATCCACCTCCAGACTCTTTAAGGTTTCTTCCCCTTCCCAAGATCATTATCCATTTAGGTTTCTTTTGTCACACCTCTGGGATCTCTCATAGTGAGGGAGAATTCCACACAGCATAGTATGGAGGAATCCCAAATTGGATATATTTTAGGGACTGGACAGGCCCAAATGGCAAGGGAGTGTGTGAAGACGAATTTCTCCCCTGAATATCAGGCAAGCTAATCACAAGGACCTCGGAATGGTAGGAAGAAGAGGCATCCTAAAACTGGGAGCTGTTTGAGTGAGTGAGCCATGCTTGCAATTCTACTTCCTGTTTGAAAGAGTAACCTTCCTTCTCCTTCCCTCTTGGGGTAAAATGCTAGGGGCCATATGCTACCTCAGTCCCCTCCCCCACAGGCAGAGCATGGAAGCCTATCAGGGTTAGCCAAACTGGGGTAGGGGCTAGAAAAGCAACTAGAGCAGGCTTGAAGACCCACATGGGGGGGTGAGGATTATACTTCACCCACAGCAGAAAAAAAAGGTGCTTCTAAATGTCTTTCAAACCCTTGGGCACTTGGCATGAACTGCAGTAGGTCACAGACAGCAGAAATGGCAAGAAACCTTCAGGCAGTGTCTGGTCAAACCTGGGGCAGTGGCAGTAGGAGTTTGGGTTCTACAGAGGGGAGGGGAGGGTGGCTGGCAAAAAAAAAGCAGCAGCCAGCTGGGGCCACCCAGGGAGTTAGCAACAGGAGGCTGGATCAGCAGCAAAATGGATGGGCAGAAGAAGCGGCTTAGAGCTCCCAGAAAAGCCACTCAAATGAAAGCAGCCAGGCATGAGGGGTGGCTGGGGAAAATGGGGGGAAAAAACGGCAGGAGCAGGGCACCAGAAAAGGCAGGAGAAAATTGCAGCTTTGCAAAATTTATCTAGGCTATTTAAAAAAAAATTGAGAATTCTTTTTCCAACTTTGGTGGTTGCCATCAATATAAAAATTAAAATGAATTTACAGTAACTTCAAATATTATATTTTTATAAGATTTATTTATAAATTTATTAATATTAAATTATTAATATTAAAATATTTATAAATTCACTAGCAGTAAAGAAATAAAAAGGTAAAAAAATAAAACCACATACCCAAGCTAATCTACCTGTTCAAAAGTCCTGCTTTCACAGTTGCCCTCATAGGAAGGAAAGAGTCCTAGACATCCAGCTACCCCCAATTTATCTCCTGTCTATGTCAGCATGTAAAGACTCTCCTGGGTAATATAGTTCAAAGGTACAAGATTTCCAATTACACACACATCTCTACAGGAAGTCTGAATGCAATTAAGTGCAATTATGAATACTTCCTTTTTTAAGCAGTAGAATTTCATTTTAATCTATTTCAGAGTCATAGAACACTATGGCTTTAAGCTAAGTGGAAAGATGAATAATGGATATACATAAGATATAGTATATTATCCACGACAAATTGCATGAATGTTCACAAAAGATATCATCATATACATGCATGATAGCAAAAAGTTATGTGATGATTGTATAACAAGAGTGAAGGATAACAGATGAACTGACAAGTGTTGCAGAGGTATCAAGATAATATCAACCAATTCAACCAATAGAACCAAAAGAAAGCTTATACAACATTGGACAGTCTCTCTACTCAATTTCCTTTTGTAGAGCATTATCTGTCTTGTATTTTATTTTTATTTATTTTGTCAACCATTTCCCAATTATATCTTATTTTATTTTATTTTTTTACCATTTAATAATGTTCATTTTTTAGAAAAGTTAACATGGTTACATGATTCATGCTCTTACTTTCCCCTTCACTCCCCCAACCTCCCCCCTCCCCTATAGCCGATGCACATTTCCACTGGTTTTAACATGTGTCATTGATCAAGACCTATTTCCAAATTGTTGATAGTTGCATTGGTGTGGTAGTTTTGAGACTACATCCCCAATCATGTCTGCCTCAACCCATGTGTTCAAGCAGTTGCTTTTCTTCTGTGTTTCCACTCCTGCAGTTCTTCCTCTGAATGTGGGTAGCATTCTTTTCCATAAGACCCTCAGAATTGTCCCGGGTCATTGCATTACTGCTAGTGCAGAAGTCCATTACATTCGATTTTACCATAGTGTATTAGTCTCTGTGGACAATGTTCTTTTGGCTCTGCTCCTTTCGCTCTGCATCAATTCCTGGAGGTCTTTCCAGTTCACAAGGAATTCCTCCAGTTTATTATTCCTTTGAGAGCAATAGTATTTCATCACCATCCCAATTATATTTTAATCTAGTTCAGGTCCTACTTAGGAGTGTTGTTGTTGCAACACTGGAACAGCATAGTGCATATGTTCACCAATGAAGGAAATTTTGGAGTTGCTACTATCTATAACTGGAAAGTTTAATTCTAAGCTTTCCTTTAATAGTCTAATAATATTTTTGTGCCAGCATCATCTGTCATGTTCTTAATGTTGAGAAGCTAAGTAAGACAAAGAGAGGAGCATAAATAATAACTTTTTTCTTTCTATTGTATAGTTAGAAATTGTTGAACCTTGTGACTTCATCTCCCAGCATTCCTTTCCCTGTGCCCTCCACATTTGCATCTTCACGTGTTGTTTATAAGTTTTCTGTAAGCCTCTCTTCTCTTGTGACCAGTGCTGGGTTAGCTAGCTTTTTTACTTTAGTTATTATTAATAAACTTTATAAAATATTATAGTTATTGCATATTAATTTTAGTCTTTACATTATTAACATTCAAGTTGATTTTATACAAATGACTAAATTTTATAACCATGAACATGTTTTTGGTATAATATGTATGTTTTCAGGATGAGTTGAAACCTATCCCACTGTTATAATAGACTCAAAAGCATTTACAAAGGAATTGCTGAAAGACTTTATAACCAAATACCATTAACCACCAAAATTGCTGCTGAAAGCCATGATCTTCAATCATATATCCACTAAAAAGGACTCTTGCTCCTTTGGAGTTTGCAGCAAAAGGACAGGGTAATTGTGCTAGTAATCTCTCCCCTGTGAGAAGATTTGCTACTCCAGAGTAAAGAGGTTATACTTCATGAAGGAAAAAACCCAATATAATATTCCCTTATCGCCCATCCTGATGAATGTTTTTAAGAGGAAAATAGGAAAGGTTTGGCAAAAAATATCAGACGTACTATTACCCAAGTTTTTGAATAGTTGGTTGACTTTACTCTTACATATATTCTTAACTACTCAGTTGTAGTAACATTATTCACCTGATTACTAATATTCAGATTCTGTCTGGATCCATGGCCACTGAATCCATGCCAACCAACCCCAAGACTTCATGGCCAGTGTTTGAGATTTTCTGTGCTAGCAGTTAGTTGTTCCCTTTCTCCCCTGTTGATATAAGCTGTTCAAGGCAATGCCCCAACCCCATTGTGCCACTTGATGTACTGGAATAATATTTCTCTTCTTAATATTGTTTTTCTGCACCTGCCATATTAAAGTAAAATACAGAAATCAATATATATAATAAACTCATTGAATTTATATATTTTGCAACTGATTTAATGCAACCCAAAGAGAAAAAAAGATGCAGAATGAGATCTTGGAATTAATGGAAATAGATTGTGTTTGATATTGGCTTGTGCTTAGAACCATAAGAGGAGAAATACAGAAACAGATCTGTTAAAGCCCATCTATTTCTCTTTAAAATATCAATTTGTAATGTTATCACAGTATCTTATTTAAATCCTACACTTAATAAGAATGCCAATAAATAATGTTCTTGATTTCTTTCTTATCAAGAACCAAATCTTTTTTTGTAAGTAGAAGACAACCAAGTTGAAGAGAAATCTCTGAAAATTCAGAAACATTCTTGTTGTCAACAAGGTACTTTTAAAATTCAATTATCTTTTATAATTGATCAAAGTTTATAGTTGATCAAAGGGAAAGGGAAAGGGAAAGGAAAAGGTCCTTAAGGAAAATGTTACCCAAAGAAAATATCTTCTAATTTTGTACTGGACTAAGAAGGAATTTGAATTTTTTCTTACACCTTGGACTTGAGACTTAAAAGAGTACAGTGAAGCAAGAATTTGAAGACAAAAAAAGAGAGCATTCCAGGCTCAAGGGACAGTTCCTATATCACCATTGCAATCTGGATACAGATTTAGAGGATCACAGCCTCCCACCTTTAGTTTTCCTGAAGCTTCAATTAGCTGTGTAGAACATTTTCTACACAAATTGCATTTGGGCATGTGAGTCTTGTACATAGGGGTTTCCCTCCCTTTTTCCTTCCCTATAAAAGGCATTACCATATAATCACTCATTGCTCTTAGATTTTAGAAGTGAAATGGGTAGAAGAAACAGATTAAGTCTCTTTCTTATTTTATAGCTTATAATTTATTTCTTATTTTATAACTCCTAGCACTGAGAGTTCACATTCAAATTGTTGCGATGAATGGCCCTAATTTACCATTCAACTTTACAATTACATATGATTTCAATTCCATGTGGGCTAGAAATATAGATTTAAACTCCTATCCAGTGCTTACTCTACCAACAGACCAAACAAGAAATCATAAATCAGGACCAAACTATTCACTGGAAATGGAATAGTAATTTAATAAATCAATGAACATTTATTAAGCACCATGCTAGATAATGGAGATAAAAAACAAAAAAATTCTAAATCCCTGCTCTCAAGAAGTTCATATTCTAATGTAGAAGTAACATGTTTATAAATATCTATATGTATAAATTGACTAAATGTGAGGTAATTAAATATTTAAAGAAAGTAGGTGGTTCAGTAGATAGAGCACTAGACCTGTTATTAAGAAGACCCAAGTTCTAATCTGGCCTCAAACACGTACAAGCTGATCCATGGGGTCACAGTCAAACACAAATGAATGACTGACTGCCAATCAAATGCCGTAAAGATAGGGAGGATACTAGTTGAAGAGAATATGACTGAGCTGAACTTGATAGAAATAAGGGATTCTCTGTGACAAAGCTAAGGAAAGAGTGCATTACTGGCATGGAGGATAGTCAATGCAAAGCCCCAGAGATGGCTAATGGAGTACCATGAATGAGAAACAGGAAAAAAGCCAGTTTTACTGGATAGTGGAGTACAGGAAAGGAAGTAATACATAATAATTCTGGAAAGATAGGTTGGGGACCATTTCAAAAGTCAAAGAGAGAAACTTGTATTTCATGATAGCTATAAGACAAATAGCCAGAAGTAGATGTAACAAGTCAATAAATCAGTGACAGATTCAGTGGGCCACTGGGTGGAACAATTAATATAGTGCTGGGTCTTTATCTTCTGTTTTAGAATCAATACTGTATTTTGTTTCTAAAGCAGAAGAGTGGTAAGGGCAAGGCAATAGGGGTTAAATGGCTTGCCCAGGGTCCTACAGCTAGGAAGTGTTTGCAGCCAGATTTGAATTTAGTATCTCCTATCTCTAGGCCTGGCTCTCATTCCACTGAGCTACCCAGTTGCCCCTATGTAGTTTTTATTTATTTATTTTCATTTACATATAGAAACATTGGCCTACCCATGAACAATTAATGTTTTTCAGCCCTGAGCTCTTAACCTGAGACTGGGCTCTGTTAAAACACCTTAGTTTTAAAATTCTCTATGTCCATCTCTTTCTCTTTTTCTATCTGTTTCTGTCTCTTTCTCTGTTTCTGATTCTCCCTGCCTCTCTCTCTCTCTTTTAGTCCTAAGACATTCTCCTGAAATTTTTCTTTCCATTTTCATTCTTATTAGTAAATCCAGATTGGTAATGCCTGCAGTTAACACTATTTATTACAAATGTTGGTTTAAAAGACAAAGTAAACATTTAAAAGAAACAAACAAAAAAAATAAACAAACTTTTAAGAAACAGATTTTCTCCATTCCCAGAGAAAAGACAAGACTTTCATGAAGGCATCTGAGAGAAGAAAAAGACAAAATAACGGTTTGGAGTGGGAGGGGGAGGTCAACAATAGCAACTGTTTTGAACCCCCTGATTAAATATCACAATAACTAAATAGAAAACAAATGCAGTTAAGTAGCTGCACCCATCCCAAACTGGATCTGCTATTACAAAGGAGAATATTAAGGATATCCATGCTCCCACTTGTTGTGACTGTGGTCAACATACCTCTTTCCTTCTTTCACTTATTTCACCCCCTTGATCTCCCTTCCCTGCCTTCCTAAGGGTGGCATATATATTGGATAGCTGCTCCAATTTCAGGCAAATTAGGCTGATCTTTTAAGAGGGCAAGAGCCATTTGACTTTTTTTTCTACTTGAAGAATAAGAAGACTAGCTTGTGGGAAAATCATGTCAAAGGTTATTTCTGAGCTGCAAATGCTTATGGGTTACCTTTCTTTGTTTCTAATCTAATAACTTCAGAGGCAGAAAATGACATTTTATATTTTTTTAACTCTGAGGTTATATTACTTGTTAGTAATGCTAGTATTGCTTTTTTAAAGGAAGATAAAAAATAGGAATAATCAAAACATCACAATCTGCCTATAAATTTAGGACATACTGTCCCATCAATGCTTGCAGTGTCCATAGGGGAGAGCAAGCACATACTTATAGAAGTCTAGCAGGGAGGCAAAGATGGGGAAACTCTTGTGAGACCTACAAATATGGGCTCTGGGCTTAATATCCTTGATCCCTTCAGGAACAATCTGTACCACTCAAAGCTGCTTTCCTTCTAGCTGCAATCTCCCCTACTTCTCACTGCTCTTTTACTGGCCAAAACCATCCTTCTGCTCTTGAGCTGATGAAACAATGATAATCTTTATATGTTTTTTTTAATCTCATAGTCATCCTTAATAGAGTTCTAAGAAAACGTTATTATATTTTAGCAAAAAATATATAGAAATAGTATTTTTTCAGTGACAAGTAGATCCCATAAGTCAGAGAACTGCCATGCTTCTCAAGTTGGCTTTCTGGGCAATGCAAACAAGCTCACTCAATAGAATTCTGCTTTTTTCAAACAACCTCTAGACATGCAAAGATATTTCTCTGATTAACACAGATGACAATAAAATAAATTAAGCCTGCATTTCCCACTATATTTCTCCCTCTCAAAACATAAAGAGCAGTAATGGGCAATGAGATGTATCCTGAGATACACCCTATTCAGACTACAGATGGCAGTAGGATATGTTAGCCATCTCTATACATAGCAACAGGATTCAGTTCTCCAACTGCTGAATAGCTCTCTCAGATGACCCAGCTTCTCTCCAGCTAGTGAGCAAGTAACATTTCTCTTCCAATCAATAGCAAAAGTAGTTGGAGAACTTGTTTATTAGCAATCAGCTGTCTCGGCTAGACGCAACTCTTTTTCCTTTCTATGTCTTCTGTTCCAGTCTTGTGGCTTCTCCTGAATTCTGCTTACTTTCCTATTTCTTCCTTCTTGTGTTCATATAGGTTCTAATAAACAGCAATCTTATGATGTTCAACTCAATAGTTCCATCTTTCTATGAGATATAATGCCAGCAAACCCTTATGTTATCTTTCCATCAATGCCATTTCCATTGATTTCCATCAAAACATATTTGATTTATAATTTCTCAGAAAGTTATACTTTAAAATTCTAAAAATAATCACACGATGAAGCTGATTTCCTGCAAGGCCATAAAGTAATTTCTTTGTGTTAAATAAGCATTCTTAACACATTCATCTGAGAGGCAATTCTCTTTTTATCTGAAATTTTACCTGAGAAGTTGTTTTTTTTCAAGGTGATTCTTATCAGTTTTCCATATAGAAATATCTTTTCTGGATCGTTTTTAGAAATCAAAATACTCCCATATAAAAGAGGCTATACTTTATATTAGCATATTGGCATCTCCGTAATCTTTGCCTTATTTTCTCATTCTAGAAAATATGGAAATACTCAAAATTCAGATCTTCAAGATCAAGGAGAAAATAATGATTAGCAGCCAGAAAAAAACTCAAATACAATGGAGTCACAATTAGGATCATATAAGATTTAGCAGCTCAAACTTTATAGAAACAGAGGACTTAGACAATGATTTTCCAGAAAGCAAAGGGGTTAGAATTACAACCAAGAATAATATATCCAGCAAAGTTGAATATTATCTAAGGGGGAAGATAGATATTTAATGAATTGGGAAACTTTTAAGTATTTCTAAAGAAAAGACCAGAGGTAAACAATTTGATATTCAAACACAAGATTCAAGAGAAGCATAAAAGGGTAAGTGAGTGAAAAATCATAAAGGATTAAACAAGGTTAAACTGTAGATGACACATGTTAAGAACATTATTAGCATTAAGGCATTTAGAAGGAGTCTATTTAGAGGGCATGGGTGTGAGTTTATTGTGTTTGTGTGATCTCAAAATGGAAGGGTGAGAAAAAGAAAATCACTGGGAGATGGAGAATGGGGGAAATTATCTCACATAAAAGAGGCATGCAAGAAAGAGTTTTTATGATGAAGGGGAAAATAGGGATGGGGAGCAGATAAGACACTCATTTGAACTGGTTCAAGAAGGAGAAAACATATGTGTGTATATATACATATATATATTCACATGTGTGTATATATACCCTCACACATATACACATACAGAATTGGGTATAGAAAAGTATGAAAGGAAGGACATAAAAGAAATGGATCGAGGAGGATGATAAGAACAAGAAAAGAATAAGGGAAGCACTGTCTGAAACCAAATAGACCTTTGAAAAGGTGACAGGTTAAAAGAGAAAAGAATAAATAGAAGAGAATAGGATAGATGGAATTTATTTATCATAATTGTGAATGTGAACATGATGAACTCACCCATAAAACAGAAGAGGATAGCAGAATGGTTTAGGTACCAAAATCCAACAACAGACATACTGGAAACAAAGATATACAAAGAGCTAAAATAAGGGACTGAAGCAAAATCTATTGTGCTTCAGATGAAGTGAAAAGACAGAGCAGCAATCATAATTTCAAACAAAACAAAGGCAAAAATACGCTAAAATTTAAAAGAATATTGATAAGCTAGAGCGTGCAAAAGATGGCAACTTGAATTGTGAAGTTGATTGTATGATGTATAAGGAAAGAATTGAGTATTTTTTGGCTGGAGAAAAAGATGGGGTAGAGAATATCATAATAGCAGTGTTTGATTATATGAAAGGCTGTCATGTGAAGGAGGGATTAGACTTTTATTTGACCTTAGAGTGTAGAGCCAGGAATATAGCTAGAAATTACAAAAAGACAAATTTAGCTTGATCTGAAGAAAAATTTCCTAACAATTAGAGTTGTCCAGAAATGTAATTTTGAAGTCTGGAAAACTACTTGTTAGATGTATGGGTGGGACTAGATGACCAGTGAGGACATGACCCTACTCAATTTGAATCACAGAATTTCAAATTAAGAAAAGAATTCAGTGGCTGTCTAGTACAATCCATATGTGTATATATAATATATTTATATATATATATGTTCATACGCACAAATAAATAGTGAATTCAGTAATCATATACAACAGCACTACTACTATCACTAGAGGATCTATTAGTTATGTCTTTCAAACAAGATCAGACACAAATGACCATCAATGGCAATGGAATGAACCAATACGTTCATTCAGTGATGATGACAAAAATGCAATCAATATAGGAAGGAATTTTTTTGCAGAAGTGACACTAACAGTTATATCAAACCTAGCATGGGAGACATTCTCTGAGAGAAATCAGCTCTTCTGATAAAGGAGCAAAAGCCTAGTGAAGTTGGTATAATTTGTTATCTTATCATACCATTTTTGTAAATGAAAAGATTAAGGTTCAGAACAAACTCAAATTTTTCAATGTCACAGTCCTTCTGCCACATTATAATTCTTGGTCATACAGCTATTAAATTCTATGATACTGTGATCCCCTGCAAAATTTTATCTTACACTATCATCATATTTGTAGGTGTTATCAACTCTTCCAAAAGAAGTAATGTGGAGATAAGAGATTCTTCCCAGCAGGGAATTTGGCTGGACTTAAGGTCAAAAGGGTGGGATGTTCCAGACCCAATTGCATCCAAGCAATGACCACAGAATTGGAGCATTCAAGTTGTTTCTCTCTCCAATGCATTTGACTGTGGAAACTCAATCATATCCAGTAATGAATCAATTTCCTTTGCCTGTGTCCTTAAATTTGATGAATGGAGCCTTTACTTGAAGCTACTGAAGCTGCTATTCATCCCAGCTGGATCACTAAACACAACGTTGTTCTTGGACTTAATTCTGGTGGATATGACTTGGGAGATTTTTCATTTTAACTGTATAAGACAAAATCATTCCCCAAATGACTCCGCATTTGAACTATTTTTGTCCCATATGCCCTACAGCTTTTTCCATGTTAGCAACTAGCAGGGACTTCAATCTGCTTGTTGCCTGGTGAAAAAGATAAATCTAGCAGATGATTCTTGTATTATGTCATTCCCCCAATGGCTCCTGATTTGCCAACATATTACTGCAAATTTAATTGCATGCCTGACATTTAAAAGCACTCTCTTTTTTAATATCTTTATTTTCACAAATATTTGTTCATATTAAAATACCTACAAATATGATTATCATACTAAATAAAATTGTTTGGAGATCACAGAATTATAGAATTTAATAACTGTGTGACCAAGAATTGTAATGTGGCAGAAGGACTAAATGACATTGAAAAATTTGAGTTTGTTCTGAACTTTAATCTTTTCATCTACAAAAATGGTATAAGACATCAACTTATATCAACTTTACTAAGGACCTTGTAAGAGAGAGAGAATACATGAAATGCTACTTTTAGGGAAAGAAATGTTGTAAAAAGTCAACACATAATATTATTTCTTGCCTAATGGATCCTTTGAGTGGTGACCTTTTCCTCAACCCCAGTCCCCACACACACCCCTTCAGTTTGCCATATTTTCCATCATGGTAGATCATAATATCAGGCAAACTACTTTATATGTTCCAGGTAAGTTTTTTCTTTAGGCATTCTTCTACAGAAATGCAGAATTCATACTAATTCTCATGATTCACTCAAGAAGCCAACTGTGAAACATCTAAAGTTCTCTGTTGCCTTGCCAGGGTTCTATGTGAGAATTCAAGTTATCATAATAGATTCCGCATTTTGATTTTTTTCTCTTATTTTATGGTTCTTTGGTCATGTTGGAAAACAGATTTGAGAGTAAAGAAAATTTTTTACTATTATTTAGACAGTGAAAAATACTATGACTGCCTAAGACTATTAACCTTTTCTTGGACTTGGATTCTTTTTTTCCTTGAAACAAAAAGAATCAGAGATTCCATTTAACATTTTAATTTGATTGTAATTTAAAATTTAGAAAATATAACAACAACAAAAATTATACCCTTAGAGAAGAATAATTGGACTTTTCTTGGGTCATAAAACTTTATAGCTGGAAGGAACCTTAGCAATCACCTAGTCCAACTCATTTGTTTTATGTGTAAGGGTCAACTGAGAAAATCAATGAAAATATCCCTCCCTGCCACATGCACACACAAAGGAAGTTAATATCAGAGAGAAAACATTTTGATTGTTTGCTAAGTATTAACAAGTCTTAAACAACATCCTAGGTGCTATAGGAAGTATGTTTAAATTGGCTGAGGAACTTGGTCATGCCTTTGGGGGCCTGTATAAAACCATGAACCTAATTGGAATTGAATTTTGAGTACTTGGTAGTGAAAGGCAGAGAACTTAACTCAAGAAAGGGAGTTAACTAGTTAATTAGGCAGAGGGAGGACCTTAGCTTAGGTCTCATCTCATCCTTCTATCCCTCCCTTCCTCTTTAGTCAAAGAAGGACCTCATGAGCTTTAAAGGATCTGGATAATTGTAGATATTGTATCTTTCCATCAGCATGTTGGCACTGTCCCTGGAATAGCTGACTGTTGTCTCTACTGAGAATTAAATATAAACTGGACATCCAAGGCTCTACAAAGAAGGGGAAAAACCTATACTTTCTCTTAAATTCAAAAAACACCAGACAAACAGATATCCAGGTGCTGAGTTATCCCTGTGCCATGTTTATTCTCAAAGCTTGAATCTACTTTTTCCTACATCTTGTATGAAATTGTGGAAGAATGTGTTGCAGGCTTTTGGGAGAAGGTTTTGTGCCAATTATTCTTACTATTTATACTACCTTACCTGACTAACTAATATTAACTGGTAACCATGGTGGGAAACACATTTGGTAGGGGCTCATGAGCCATATAATATTAGAAAGGCAACCCTTGATGACTCAGGGATATTCCCAAAGTGCTCTGGGAACCAGACTTGACATTGGAAATAAGAATTGAAATTTTTCTAGACTACATACACGTAGATGGAACGCTAGGAGGAGAGAGAGGGAAAAAGAGAGAGAGAGAGAGCACGCATTTATTTATTACTTACTGTATACAATGCTCTGTGCTAAGTACTGAGAATATAAATACAGGAAAACAAGATGATCCCTATTCCTAAGAAATTTATATTTTCATAGAGGAGGAAAAAACTAAAAGATCGGTTGTAAAGAGGCACTGAGGGAAAAAATTCAGGTGAGGAGTTGGAGCAATCCCCAAGAGTAGATTGAGTTGGTAGTGAAGTTTACATGGTTAATGAAATCCTGATGGGGCCAGGGACTCACCAATCAGGAAAGCAGGCTCCAGAGTGGAGGGTAATTGAGAATTAGAGAGGTTAAAGCAACTTGCTGAAGGTTAGAGTTAAGTATCAGGCAAAAAATCAAACACAGGTGTTTTTGACTCCCTGTCCATTGTCTTTCCACTAGCTACACCATGCAAAGGGAAGCACCACCTCAAGTTCTTTTAGGAGCTTCACTGGTAGAGGGTGAAATTCCTAATATTATAATACTTGAGGAGATTGGATATCAAATAATATTCCATTATTTCCAGTGCCTGCATTCTTCTCTCCCATTTGGAAGTTGCATTAATCGGCACTGAGTGTCAAGACCAGGTACCACAGATGGAATTTTGTCATTTTATGACTCTATAACATTAGGATTTTGCCCTTGGGAGTCCTGACTTGCCAAATAACCCTTGCAGTACTTAGGACCCCAGAGGCTGAAGGAGATCCATGAAGTGGTTAAGAGGAAAGGGTTGAAATTATTGTCCTCAATTACTCAAAAGGTCTATTATTTCAACAAGGAATAGTCACAGAATACATTCAGAGACTTTAGTAACTGCTGCCTTTCAAAGGGGGCTGGTGATTTTATTTTGACAGAAGATAAAAGAAAATTCTCTGAAAAATTTTATTTGACCTTAAACAAATACTTCTAGTTTCTTCCTCTTTGTATGGCTGAGCACTGGAAATCAGTATCAGCTGGAAAGATATAAAATTCTTAATTCCTGATTATGTGAATCTTTGGGGGGTCAAGCTTCTATTGGTGAAGACACAGACACCTCCCTCCATAAGATGAGACAAAATCTTGTGATAATAAAGAAGTAAGCAATGCACTCTAATAAGATGTAACTTTGGAGCAAGAGAGAAACCAGAGGAGTGCCAGGGGCATTATTGTAGCTGTTGCTACTACTGCTGGCAAACAATCAAGGGCTTACCTATATAGAGACCATAAAGAGCAAAAGCTGAAAAAACTGTAGCTGTCTTAGTTAGTTGAGAACTATACTGGTAACACCTCTTTCTTCTGTTTCTCTTTTCTCTCTGCCTCAACCTCAACTCTAGGGAGAGTATCGTTCTAAAATCTGTCTCCTTAAATTTTACATTTTGTACTGCTGTTCACCTAACCTCACTAAAAGCCAGAACTACTTTTCTCTTCTCTCTGAAAAGGAGGAGTCTGGTGCTAAATGGAATGTTTCTCATTTTCCTGAGGAAAACTTTCCTGAAGACTGGGAAGAATAACTGGGGTGATGTGATGGAATGGTGTTTTTTCCCTATACCTCAAATGTAGGAGAATGATACTTTTCTTCTTGTGGGAGGTAGAAACCCAGGTTTTGCATTTTATAAATGAGGAATTAGGTTTTGGTGAAAATGGAACTCAAACCCAGCCCTTCAAGTCCAGCAGCTTTCATTAGTAAGTTTGGCAGGTGGGAGTATGAGGGGGAACTCTAGAAAAGTACTGGGCACACTGGATTGGGGAAAAGTTTGTAGAGTAATAAATGCTAACCAGTATCAGTGCCATGACCTGGTGGCATTTCCTTCCCTGATCACAGCACTACACCAGTGATGGGCAAACTACGGACCCCTGAAATGTTCTATCCGGCCACATTATTCCTAATCTGATGAATACAATGAGTAAAATACAATACAATGAAACTTTGAAAGAGTTGCTTTAGAAACAGACATTTCCTTTCCTTTGGCCCCCTCTTTAAAAAGTTTGCCCATCACTGCACTACACTATGGCCTTTTGTTCTTAGTTACTTCTGGGTTCAATGTGGCTCTTTTGAGAAATCACTTATTCCTTTCACAGACTGAAATCTCTAGTTTCACCTTCTTTTCACATTCTAAAGCTAGACATACAAGATATACACAAATCCAATAGCAAAATTATTTAAGACATGAAAAAAATTATAAATAACATTGTTATATCAAGTTGTTAAATGTTCTCTATCCCCATACATAATTTCTTTTATTCCTAGGGAAGTTACACTATAATTCCCTTTATATTCTGATTCTTCAAAATGGTAGTAGTAAGGGTCCCAGAGAGATTGTTACACCAGGATTCACAGGCCATGTGGTTAAAAATTAGAGTTTATTGTTATCTGCCACCAGGAGTTTCTTTCCCAGATTTTGGTTCTGGGATAATCATGTTTCAACAATTATGACATGATCCTTTTTTGTGTCTCCACAATCAAACTGCAACTCTGTAAAGGTAAAAGTCTTTACTTTGTACTCACATGCAGTTCCTCTGTCTTATCGCTCCACTCTCAGGGCCATTTCCACTGTCTTCCCACTCTTTAAATGTCCTATCTTATAAAGCACTATTTCTGCACCAGTGATGTCATGTGCCATAGGCTCACCGAAAAGCTGGGAAGTAAAGTCCAGAAAAATTCTCCCATTAAGTTTATTTTCTCAGCCCCCAAGAATTGTGGGATATATCAGTCACATCGGTTATAATATTTTTTAATGTGTACTATATTAGAAATTCACTATAGGCCACAGTTAGGTGACAGTGCTATCGAGTGCCGGACTTGGAGTCAAGAAGATCTGAGTTTGAATCTGGCACAGAATGAGCTCTATGACTCTGGATGAGTCACTTTATCTAGTCTTAATTTTCTTGTCTGTAAAATTGGGACAATAATAGCAAAAAATATGATGACTGGGTTGAGGGGAATGTCAAGTGAAATCTCATATGTAAAGGCACTTTGAAAACAAAATGGCATATAAATGTGATGAGGAGGAAGAGGAAGAGAAGTGGAAGAGGAAAAGAATTATTATTAATCATGGCTACATGAATAGGAAATGTTAGACTAGACTTCCTTTAGACAGGTATAGTGCCCCAAAGAAGGAAAGTAATAATTCTTTTATGGTCTTCCCTTGTCAGACTCCATCTTATGCTATGTTCAGTTCTGGATCTCACATTTTAAGAGGGCTTTAGACAGGCTGGCAAATGTCCAGGAAAACAGGAATAGACTTCTACAGTGTCTCCGTTTCCTACCATGAGAGAATTCCTTAAATAAAGTGGATGATTTTTACCAAGAAAACTTAAAGGAGAGATGTCTGCTACCTTCAAGTATTTGAAGGACTATTATATGGAAAAGGGATTCAGTTTATTCTGCTTTCCTCCAAAAGCAGAAACAATGGATGGAAATGCAGATATAGGCTTAATGTAGGTAAAAATTCCCAATAAATGGAAATACCCCAAACTCAGAGAGCTCACCTCAGAAAATATTAAGAAACTAATCGATCACTTGAAGATATTATACAGGGTAGTCCTATTCAGATATGATTTATAACCAGGAATCAAATGGCTTCTAAAAACCTTTCCAACTCTTAGACTTCATTGTTTTGTAATCAGCATTTGTCTCTTCTGAGTAACTAAAACGTTGGCGTTACTTGGAGAAATCAAATAAGCATTTATTAAGCCCCTACTATATGACCATTACTGGGCTCTGTGAGCTGTCCCTGCCTGCAAGATTACATTCTAAACAGGGAAATGGCATTATGTATCTATCAACCCCTTATCCTTTCCATTTTCCTTTTTTATTTATGTATTTTTGAAGACCATGTCTTCTTTAAGCTAGAAATACACAGACATTCTGGGATTCAATCCCAGTGCAGAATCTTGGCCTGCTCTAGACAGCTTGATGTCCCCTCCACTTCCAGAGGACCATATTGGTTATAGAATTAGTGTGGACATCTTTAGCACTATTGCAGTTCATAACTCCTCAATTGAAGTGATCTGTTGGCTGGTCTCCCCAGCAACAGGGACTATAGTTGTGTCCTGCCTGCATGGTTAGACTGCCTTTTTGAAGGAGTTTAGCTTATTAGGGGAAGAGAGAAGACATATGACAACTAGGGAGGAAAAAGGGAAGGTTTTTTTTAAAATAAGGGAGACAGACATATTTGTATACACAGAGAAATTGAAAGATTGGAGTGATGGAGAGGAATGACAATGGGGACAATCTACTAGAGATGAGATGGGAGAGGAGCAAGGGTTCATTTCAAGGATTTGACCTTGGAAAGGAGGACCACCTCATCAAATATTGTAGTATTTGCAGGGGAGAAGGAAAAAATGGGGAGGATATCCAGGAAGTAATTAGATAAGAAGGAATTAAAAAGAAGAATGGCCTTAATTCAGCAATATTCAGCAACAACCTTCACTGAGAAATTGAGGAGAGGTACTGTGGGGGATTAGAAAAGAGAAGAGCTCTGAAACAGTTGTTGTGGATAAAGAATCAATTAGCAAAGAGTAAAAGGACTGCCTTGCTTCAGGGAAAGTCCAAATGAGATTAGATAATATAGATTTGTAGTGGAGCCAGTCTACATTATTGGTATAACTATCCTACATTAAACATCACAGTGAGGAGTAGCATAGGAAATGAATGATAGGAGTAACCTAGGGTTTTGATTTGGCAAAATATGAGTAGTGACAGTACAAGGGAGCAAGTATTTAAGAGAAGATTGTCTAGAGTTGAATTGATTCTCTAAGGGAACCAGTTAGAAAGGTGGAGATTTAGTCACAGTCAGTTACCTAACCTATAAAATAATTATGTCTCAATTTCCTCATTTGTAAAACTAAAAAAATTGGATTTAGTGAAGGTTATTAATCTGAGGTCCAAGGGCCAATTAATAGATTTTGGAATATTTATGAAAATGGATGGAAAATTACATCTTGGTTTTCATTAAATTCTAAATGAAATTTAGCATTTCTATCAACTGTTTTATTTTTAAATTCATTTTTAAATTTTGAGTTCTAATTCTCTCCAGTCTCTTTCACACCCAGCGAGAAGGTAAGTTATATGATATTCATTACACATGTGTCCTTCAATAATTTTAAATCATTATTCTAAGAAAAGGTTCAAAAGACACAAGGAGTGTCCAAGACACACAAAAATGTACAATCATCTAGACTCCTGGAATAGATGATTTGTAACACTCTTTTTACTTGTTAACATTCTCAAAGTTTAAGCATGTGGGACTTGGAATTTTTTTTAAACAATCTAGCTGCTCCATTGTCACTCCTGTTCATAGATTCCTTATAGGGAGGGGTGAAGAAAAAGGAGAGTACAACTGAGAAAAGGGAGAACTAGAATGACCACTTTCAGTGCTGTGTGAATTAAATATCTAGAAGACCTCCAACCCAGTCCAATGTGATGGCACCACAGAGGCCAAGTAGCATGGTGTATGAAAGCCAATGAAAGGCCAATGGAAGGATCTGTGGGAAGGGTATAGGTTTGAAAAGCCAGAGCAAGAAGTTCAGTCAGTTTTTTTTTTGCTTCAGTTCCTGCCTCTGGTCTGACTCTTTCTCTGAGCTATCCTGACAGCATTTTATCTGGCTTGAAATCTCTGGCAAACAGCATAGTGGAAGGAACCGAGCAGGGCAAGAATTCAGGACCAGATCCTACTTAGAAAGGCTGAAAACTTTCTTTCTCTCTTTCTTTCTTTCTATTTATTAATAAATACTTACAAATTTAGTATAAAGTCTCCTAGATGAAGTTTTATCCATAGCAGTGCCTAACTTTGGAAAATAACATGTGTGGTTCTAGATATTTGGAGGAGTTAAATTAATCTATAAAATCCAATAGACAATTGGTTTAATGAATTTGGTATAATTTTACTTTTTATCGTAAAAGAAAAATGTAATCTTTTAATTTCCATTTCATTTCCTCAAAATGCCTTTAAATTTTTTAATTTCATTTTCAATAATGTCAGTTTCTATACTATAATTATATTAATAATAAACATTATAAAAGATAAACGGAAAATAATATTGTTCAAGTGTCAACAGATACATATTAGAAATACTTGTTACAGATATGCTTAATGAGTGATTACCAATTCTGTCTTTATTTCCAAGATAATTTATTCCTCTGAATTTGCAGATTGGTGATAACTTGAACTTCATCTCATATTTCAATCTGGTTTATGGCAGTGGATTGTGGCACAATAATGGTGAATAAAACCTGAATTTACAAGACTAATAACTTTCTTCTAAAAGAGAAATATATTACCAGACTTTTCTAATGTCCAGACCTTTTGTGAGAGAGAGAGAGAGACAGGTGAAAGCTGCAAAAATCTGGTGCAGGACTTTGCAGAAGAGGGCTGTACACGGAACTAAAAGGAGAAGATTCTAGGGTGTGAGAACCATATAAAAGGAAACTCACAGAAACAGTTAGGGGGAGTGTTCCTGTCTCTTCAAGTAGTTTGGTAAGAGCACTTCCTGTTGTTAGTCTATCCAAGAGAGAGGTTAACTGACTTTCCTTGGAAGCCATTTGGTTCCTGTTTTCTGTGATTCTGCCACCCAGCCATTGAGTCATCCAGTGTGATATCCTATCCATCTTTCTTCACTACAGTCCTAAATCGAGTTCCTGAGATCTGATGCCAACTAAGAAGAAACTTATCAGAGCCCAGTGACTTGTCTGAGATTTAGGCCAGAGTCAATCTGGCTCAAGCCAAGGGATGAATTCCCTAGTGTACTGCACCCTATCTGCTACTAATAGACTAATTCTTCAAAATCATAATTTGAGAACCAGATTAGATCAGGAAGTTAGATAGTGGGGTCTAAATAGTCAGAGAGAGGAAGCTTCAAGATCCAGAAGAGGACTCCATGAGAAGTCCGTAGATTTTGGGAGGACATTAGAGGGGAAGATTAGAGTCACCTTTCCCTCTGGTCCTTTATCCTTCTCAGGTTTATGAATAAGCCAATTTACTGTTTATATCATCAAAAGAAGCAGACAGATTGCATTAAACTTCATCAACCTGCAGGTGAGGCAAGTGGACCTACAGCCTGTTAACACCTACCACTGGGTTCAGCACTGGTCTAAACCTTTGAGTACAAACAATTTACCCTATCTCAGGTTTAATTCATTTACTTCACTTTGAAAATTAAAGAACATTGCTTAAACTTAGCACTGGCTTTCAGCAAGGAATGATCTCAAGGAATAGAAAAGCATTTCAGGAACAATATCAAATATTTGTTATCATCTTGCTTTGAGCAACTCCCACAACCAATGAGAGATGATTGTGAGGGCAGTCTGCTGGAGAAAATGACATAGAGTTGATCAATCATTAAGTATTTATTAATGGCCTATTGTGTGCTAGGAACTGTGTTGGAATGAAAAGCACATAAAGAAGAGTTGGCCTTATCAAAAAGGAAGGCCAACTCATTATCAGGGATGGAATAAAGTATAAGAACACTGGAATTAATCTCAAAGGGCTTTGTGATAAAGAGAAGATGAGAAAAGATAGTCATAAAGAATGATCTCAATTTTTTTAGTTAAGTAAAAGCAAAAATCCTCAACTGACACAATGATTATTACCATATAATGGCCTTATGGCCATTATATAATTTATAAATGGAATGGTAAGTGGTTCAATATTAGGAAAACTATAAACAGTATATATATTCTAAAAAGGTTGTATTTATACTGGAAATGCAAAGTTAGTTCAATATTAGAATAGCTCTAAACATAATATATACTGTCAGAATATATTCTACATATTAATATGTTATGTATAGTATTATATATAATACACCTTTCAAAGATAATGTAAATGATACCTTATTCAGTTCAGTCTTGGGTAGGTGAATGCTACATGTATGTCCTGCAAGGAATAGGCAGTTATTTGGAGGGGAAGCTTGTCCAAATGGTTAGTCCCTTTAGACTATAGGAACTCTTTCCAAAATAACTGGCACCTAACCATTTGAAAGGCTAAAAATTTCTCAATATCTTTAGAAAAAAGAATAATGTAAAAGAAGTAATCATTTTAATATTTTAATGAGAAAACAGTTTTTAATAGATTTTAGACTTATTGAAGATAATGACAAAATTGTTATTCATCTTTATGCACCCCGTGCATAGTTCGGTGCTTGGCATATTTGTTGAATTAAGTTTTATGTAAAATAGTTAACTGAACAATGGCTGCCAAAAATGTTTAATTTCACATCTACAATACATATGTTTCAGGAGTCATCTGGGAACCCCTGATTAAATGAGTCCTTCCAACCTACTTGATAAAACCACAAGTTATAGGGAGAAAATAACAGACTGTGAGCTAGGTTTTGTCCCTTTTGGAGTTGAGTAATTATATTCCTACTTTGCAAGGGTGTGAAACCTTGAATGGCTTACACTCTTAATTGACCATGTAAAAGACAAAAAAAATTTGAATAGCTGATTCACCTCTCTCAGATGTTGATGGACTACTCTAAAAGAACTGTAAAGAAGTTCACTTCTTCTGATAGCTCCCGCCACCAGCCCCCCCCACCCCCCCATCCCCCTCCCCCCCCCCCGCCCCCCCCCCTCC
>NC_058130.1:280489332-280589444 GCF_016433145.1 Gracilinanus agilis | reverse complement strand
ATTTTTTCTTAGGAAGTTCTTTGATGGCTCATTCACTTTCTTTTTCTTATCAACTGGGTAAGCACTTGGCTGTCATGTGGAGGGGTGACAGGGACACCCACTCTGCCCTCTACACAATCCTGGCTTGAAAAGTATACACTGACCTAGCCGAATATTCCAGACTCTTTTTCATTTGGTCCAAATCTTGGTTAGCCCTTTTGAAATCACTGGGGGAGTTTTGTCCCCATGTTTCTCCTTGGCATGCACTCATGCTCCTCGCTTTAATCCTCTACGTTTTTCCTCCTTTTTCTGGTTAACAAAGAGAACTAATAAATAGCCACACTTATAATCAACCTAAATGGAGGGCTACCTCCTTGAATAAGGAAAGCAGGGTGGGTCTATCACCAGACTAATCACCACCTACAAGTGACCTTCTCTTCAATCTCCCCTCCTGCTTCTAGACATCCGCCTGGGATCCATTAGACCATCAGAAGAGCTCCTTGAGGTCCTTAGCTAGGCTTTGCTATGTCCTCCATGGACATATCCATAAAGTAGCTTTTCAATACAGTATGTGAGATACAGAGGTGGGTGAGTGATGGAGCATGGAGGAGGCGGGGAGAAAAATCTTCTCACCCTGGAACTTCCCTCCTCCAAGCAGACTCCATCCGTGAGTTCCTTTGGGGGTCTTCATTCTAGGGACCAGCCCACATGGACCATGCATGCTTCATTCCCTCCCAGCCAGGTTTCTGATTTGCTGGCTCTTGACACTGAGCTCCACAGAATGTTCTCTGTCTGTCTGTCTGTCTCTTCAGCAAATAACTGTCATCAGCGATGTCAAGGCTTGCTTGTTGCCTCTCATTTTGGGCCAAAGGAAGCACCAGCCAATGAATGACCTATTCAACCTGTTTCCTCTTTCTCAGTCAGCCTCCTCTGTCCTGCCTTCTTTGTTCAAAGGCCAGCAGCTCTGTTCTGCATCACATTTGAAGGGCAGGATTTCCTTATGTGCATAGAGGTTTGGTGGCTAGCTCAGCTGCTGCCCTAGCTTGACCTGGCTTTCCCTCAGCAGCTGTGGTCTCCTTTCCCTACTGTCCAATGTCCTCTCAATATCACGAAGGGCCATTATGGTTACTTACCCTGGATACCTGTTATAGAGAAATAATGTCTCAACAGAATTTAACCTTTTTTTTAAAAAATAGAGACTTGCTTTTGATATGCATTACCTATGTGACCTTAGACAGATCACCTCTTCATCTTCTTTTTCACTCTTACCTTCTAGAATTGATACTAAGTATCATTTCAAAGGCAGAAGAGCATTTAGGTCTAGGCAATGGGGGTTAAGTGACTTGCCCAGGGTCACACAGCTAGGAGCTATCCAAGGCCAGATTTGAACCCAGAGCCTCCTGATTCCAGGTATAGCAATCCACATACTGTTCTATCTAACTGCTCCCAGGCCATTTCTTCATCTATAAAATGAGAGGATTGGACCAGGAGATCTCTTCAGTTCCTTCTAGTGCCATCTTGATGATTCTACAAAATGATATGACACCTCCTGAAAGAGAAATGATAGACTCAGATGTAGAGTGAGACATACACTTCTGGATATAGCTAATGTTTTGGGTGACTCCCCATATTTGTTACAATGTTACAATGCAACACCAACCACAGTATACTTTGTTACAATGTAACACTGACCACCCAGAATGTTAGGACTAAGTTACAGTCTGACATCGTTATACTGTAACATTGACTCAAGGCAATTTGTTATAAGGACTAAGTTACAACGTAACCACCAGTGATTACATTGTAGCCAATGTACAATGTAACCAACCCTGATCATCACACAGTTACTAGGACTAAGTTACAGTGTGACATTGTTATACTACAATATCAAGTATGCTGCAATTTGTTACAATAACAGGTACAAGGCAAATTCACCACAGCATATTTAGTTACATTGTAACACAGATCACACAGAACTATTAGAACTGTTACAGTTATATTGTACATTGACTACAGTGCAATTTGTTATAATGTATCACTGACCACTCAGAATGTTAGGACTAAGTTATAGTGTGCCAAGGCTACACTATGATATCAACTATGTTACAGTGTTTCAAATAATGACAGTGTTACAGTGTAAAGCCAAACACTCTAGCATACCTTGTTACAATGTAACATGGACCACCCAGCATCATTAGGAATATGTTACAGTGTAACATCTGTAGTATAACATCCTGACACTGCAATGTTAACTATAATACACTTTGTTATAATTTTAAAATTATGTACTACATAATAATATATAAAATATGACAATAAATAATATTAGTTTGTTATTTTATTTCTTTTAAACTAGTCAAGGCAATGTTAGGACTAAGTTCCACTGTGACATTGTTTCCCTGTAACATTGACTTTGTTGCTATTTGTTACAATGGCCATGCTTAATTATTTTTCTTTTTCAAATTTCCAAATGCTAGTGGTAGGAGAGGCTCATTATTTATTAGAAAATAATTTCTTAAAAATAAAATATTTTCTCAATTATTTATTAGAAAAACTTAAAAGTGACATGAGGCTCTGGCCCAAATCCTGGAAACTGGCTGAGGGTGAATGAATGGTGGCTGGAGGAGTTCCTCCTAGTATCTGGTCTGTTCTTGACTACATCCTACTGCTTTACTTGTAATGAACAGGTAGTAAAAATGGGCTAGAGTTCCATACAACACTCCCTGCCATGAATCCAAAGCAGTGGCAGGACAGCATTGGAGGTTGCTGTCTTGGACAAAAGAGTGAATGGAAAGGTCTGGAGGTAAAGCATATCAAAAGAAGGAAACATTACCGACTCTGGAGTCAGAGGACTTGGGTTCAAATCCCACCCCTCACATTTGCTCTCTATGTGACCTTGAACAAATCACTTATCCTCCTGGAGTTTAGTTTCATCGTCTATGAAATGGAGATGGGATAAGTAGGTGGTGAAGTGAATAGACCATGAGCCAAGACTCATCTTCCTGAGTTCAAATCTGACCTCAGATATGTACTTGCTGTGTGACTCCAGGCAAATCATTTTAACCCTGTTTGCCTCAGTTTCCTCATCTGCAAAATGAGCTGGAGAAGGAAATGGCAAACCATTCCAAAATGTTTAAAAAAACAAACAAACCCAAATGGTATCGGGAAGAATTGAACACAACTGAAAAATGATTAAACACCAACCAAATCATGAGAGGGACTAGATGAGCTTTCTTAGCTGGGCTCTTGTCTAGATATATGAGCCAGTGAATTTTCCTACCCTTATTTGTACAGTGATCTTTCAGGAAACTGTGGGTGGAAAACAGATAGAAGTGGCATTTGAAGTTCTTGCACTGGGGAAATTTGCAAGCTCTGTGGCAGTGGTCGATGGGGAGTGATTAAAAACTAGGACGTGACTATTGACAGTATAAAAGCTGGCATAAGTCTTAGGCATATGATCAAATGAGACAAGTGTTTAAATATACATCCTATTATCCAGGCTTTTTAAAAATATATTTGTTGCTCTCTGACTCCCGGGAGCGCGAGGCGGCCCGGCTGTGGATGGTTAGATAGCCCCCGCCACCAGCCCCCCGTCCTCCCCGCATCCAGCACGGACCCGACGGCGGCGGCAGCTGCAGCAAGAGGAGGCGGAGGCAGAAGATGGCGGGACGGCTGCCGGCCTGTGTGGTAGACTGTGGCACCGGGTATACAAAACTTGGATATGCTGGAAATACGGAACCACAGTTTATCATCCCTTCATGTATTGCTATCAAGGAGTCTGCAAAAGTGGGAGATCAAGCACAAAGGAGGGTGATGAAAGGTGTTGATGATCTAGACTTCTTTATTGGGGATGAAGCAATAGAAAAACCAACTTATGCAACAAAGTGGCCAATCCATCATCGTATAGTTGAAGATTGGGACTTGATGGAGAGATTTATGGAGCAAGTGATCTTTAAATACCTAAGGGCAGAACCTGAAGATCATTATTTTCTTTTGACCGAACCTCCACTAAATACACCAGAAAACAGGGAATATACTGCTGAAATAATGTTTGAATCCTTTAATGTGCCAGGCCTATACATAGCTGTACAGGCTGTCCTTGCTTTGTCTTGGACATCAAGACAGGTAGGAGAGCGGACATTGACTGGTACAGTTATAGACAGTGGAGATGGTGTCACTCATGTCATTCCTGTGGCTGAAGGGTATGTGATTGGCAGCTGTATCAAGCACATTCCAATTGCTGGAAGAGACATAACATATTTTATTCAGCAGTTATTAAGAGAAAGAGAAGTAGGAATTCCTCCCGAACAATCCCTGGAAACTGCTAAGGCAGTGAAGGAACGTTATAGTTATGTCTGCCCAGATTTAGTCAAAGAATTTAACAAGTATGATACAGATGGGTCAAAGTGGATTAAACAGTATACTGGAATCAATGCAATTTCAAAGAAAGAATTTTCCATTGATGTTGGTTACCAACGGTTCCTGGGGCCAGAAATCTTTCACCCAGAGTTTGCTAATCCAGACTTCACACAACCTATCTCAGAAGTAGTAGATGAAGTAATTCAGAATTGCCCTATCGATGTCAGACGTCCTCTCTACAAGAATATTGTCCTCTCCGGGGGGGGTTGAACCATGTTCAGGGATTTTGGACGTCAACTACAGCGAGATTTGAAAAGAACTGTTGGTGCAAGACTGAAACTAAGTGAAGAATTAAGTGGTGGTAGACTGAAGCCAAAGCCTATTGATGTGCAGCACACCACATGCAACGATATGCAGTTTGGTTCGGGGGATCAATGCTGGCTTCCACACCTGAGTTCTACCAAGTATGCCACACCAAAAAGGATTATGAAGAATTCAGACCTAGTATTTGCTGCCACAATCCAGTGTTTGGGGTCATGTCTTAAAATTGACTTCATAGTTATAACAGTTAGGAAAGTAGGGAAGAGCTCATCTTTCTGATTACCTGTTTTGTCTGGATGGCTGGTATTAAGATAGCAAACTGACCTGACAAGAAAAAGACCAAACATAATTCAACAGGAATATTTTAATAAATGTATCAACATATGAATGTAGAAGAAAGCCAAAATAATTAAAAGTGTTTTTCTTTAGGCAATATTTGCATCTGTGTGTAACAAAAAGAAGTGGGTTTTAGTTCTTTCTGTGACCGGATATTTTGTATATTAATGGATTATCCAAGGTTTGATGGAATTTAACGGTATGTAGATAGCTCTTATAATGCTTGAATTGTACACTTCCAAGTATACAGTGCAAGAGCTTGTTTATATTTCATACTTTTTTATTCTTTGAGGAAAAAATGTCAAAGAAAAAATGTCATATTTGAGGAAAAAAGAGACCAACTATAAGATAAATTTTAAAAAATCCTCATGACACTGGCTTACACACTCATGTTACTCTAGTTATTAAAATTTTCAATCATCCAAAAAAAAATCTGGTTTTCTTTGCAAGTGCTTTTTGGAACTAAAGCTAGTATCTTGGATTAACTGATGCCTGCTAGTGCTTTCTGAATACTCTCATTCTGTTTCTTGCTTTAAAAGAAAATTAAAGACAAGATTGTTGGACCAGTATTGCAGTTATGTAGTGCCTTTTCTGATAAAAAACAATCTGATTATCAAAATTGGTGTGTTTAAAGCCCTAACACCATTCCAGTAAAGACACAAAATTTCTTTTGATATTTGTTTGAAGCTCTTCAATCTCCTTACAAACTAAATGATAAATCTTTTCTGAAGACCTCACAATCCACATTTGGGTTAGCAAGATGAATTTCTTTAATGTGCTTTGTACAAACAAGTGTGTAATTTTAGAACTAAAATATTGACTGCTTTCATTTTGATAACTGTACCAACATTTGATATTTTCATTTGCATAATGAATTTTCACAGTTTAAATTTTTTTTCCCCAGGCACCAACAATATCATGCAAGTTAGGTTTTCATTGCATTTTTAAATCTCTGGATCATGCAAAAAAAAAATCAAAATAAATTGAAACTGAACTACCTTTTTTAATGTTTTTTAAAAAGCAATATAATTTCCTTTTATGTATATTAGATGTGATTTCTTCTACATTCTATTGAAATTGTGGAAATAGAAATCTTTATAATGTGTGTGTGGTGGGAAAATTATCATGAACTCATTAAATACCCTGTTAATGTGCAAAAGTTCACAAGAGGGAAATCTTTCAGACATTTGTTCTACAATATGATTGCATCAGTAATGTCAATATTTGAACTGTAAAATGTGTTATCCTTGAAAATAATATATAGTTAGAGCATTAAAGTAAATCTACCCCAAAAAAAAAGACCAATTTTTTTTAAGTTTCAATTTGTTTTAGTCTAGGTATAGAATTTGGGAGCAAAAAGTAGTTTTCATTTGGAATGATTCTGAAATGTGAGATTTTATTAAACTTGTGAAACTTGAATCTCTGAGAATGGGAGTAAATGCTAATAATAGAATGTATGTCATGTATCCTACTTTGTGGCAATCATTTTTCAAAGAGTGTGTGGTTTAGAAATAAATTTGGATAAACAATGAAAAAAAAAGAAGTTCACTTCTTCACTATTTTAGAAAATATGAAAAAGTTTCTCAAAGCCGATGAAATCATAGGGCGGCTGGTTGAAGAATCAGCTATGTTCAGTCGATATCCTCTTGACTTTACTTGGCATTTGACTGTGCCATTCCCTGATTCAATAAATTCCAGACTTCTCTAGCATTTAAAGTTCTTCACAAACTAAACAATCAACCAACTTTTCCCTCCTTATTTTATATTATTCCTATATGCAACATCATTCTTAGTTTATGATCTAGCCAAATCACATTTCTTAATGCTCCTTGTATACAATACTCCATGTTATAACGTTGCATTATCTTCCCTTATGTCTAGTAGGGAACTTCCTTGCTTTCACTTGTTTGCTTTCACTTGTTAGAATCCTTTAGTTTCCTTAGAATCCTTAGTTTCCTTCAAGATTCAGCTCATGCCATCTAATGACTTTTCTAGTAAAAGGTTCTTATTAACTAAGTGTTTATGACTAAGTAAGTGTGAAAGGCGGGGCATTCCAGGTTCTTGATTTAACTTAAAATAAACAAAGAGAGTTTAAATTCTCTTTCACAGTTTCTTGAGGACAGGAACTATTCTAATATTTCTTTGTGTTTCCAGTGTCATATACAGAGTAGATATTTAATAATTGCATGTCATTGATAGATTCCATGCAATGTGCTTTTTATTTTTTTACTTGGCTTTTTATGGTTGTTTATTTTTAACGTTGATTTTATTTTGAGTTCCAAATTTTCTTCCTCTCTGTAGCCCCTCCTCTACCTTTGAGAAAGCAAATATATCCATTTTACATGTGAAATCATACAAAATATGTTTACATATTATCCATGTATAAAAGCAAGAAAAATGAAAAAAAATTTTTTTCACAACTTATTCATTCTCCAATTGATGGGCATCCCCTCAATTTCCAAATCTTTGCTACCCCAAAAAGAGGCACGATAAATATTTGTGTACATATAAGCCCTTTTCTTTTTTCTTTGATATTTTTTTTATTTTTTTTTTAATTTTAAACCCTTAATTCTGTGTATTGACTTATAGGTGGAAGATTGGTAAGGGTAGGCAATGGGGGTCAAGTGACTTGCCCAGGGTTACACAGCTGGGAAGCGTCTGAGGCCAGATTTGAACCTAGGACCTCCTGTCTCTAGGCCTGGCTCTCAATCCACTGAGCTACCCAGCTACCCCCTCTTTGATCTTTTTGAAATACAAACCTAATAGTGGTATTGCTGGGCCAAAGCATATGCAGTTCTAATTGTTCCCCAGAATGATTATAAACTAGTTCATAGTTACACCAACAGTGCATTAGTCTATCTATTTTCCACATACTCTCTAGCATTTGTCATTTTCCTTTCTATCATGTTTTGATAGTGTGGAGTAGTACCTCAAACTTGTTCTTATTTTCATTTCTCTAAGTATTAGTAATTCAGAGCATTTTTATATGACCATTGATAACTTTGATTTCTTCTCCTGAAAACTATCTGTTCATATCTTTTAACCATTTATCAATTGGAGAATGGCTTTTTAAAATAAATTTGTCTGAGTTTCCTATATATTAAAAAATGAGGTCTTTATCAGAGAAATTTACTGAAATGTTTTCCTCCCATTTTCCTACTTACCTTCTAATTTTGGCTACATTTGGTTTTAGTTGTGTGAACATGTTTTTATTTCATCTAATCAAAATTGTTCATTTGATCTCCTTTGATCATCTCTATTACTTGTTTGGTCATAAACTCTTCATTTATCTACATATTTCGCAAGTAAAAATTTTCATGCTCCCCTAATTTGCTTATGATATCATTATATATGTCTAAATCATGAAACTGTTTTACCTTAACAGTGTGAGATGATGGTCTATGCTGAGTTTCTGCTTGATTGTTTCCTAGTTTTCCCAGCAGTTTTTGTCAAATAGCTAGCCTTGTAACAAAAGCTTGGATCTTTGGGTTTATCAAATACTAGATCACTATGGGTCATTATAGTGTATGCTAGAGATAAGACTGCCTTATAATGAAGTCCTAATGGTATCACAAATTACACTCCATGAGATGACATCCAGATTATATTAAGATGAGCTTTAAAATGAAAATCTAAAATGAAAAACTATTTTTATTGATGCTGTCTCTCCACAAAGTTCTATATCCCATGATAGTATGGTTAGCAATCAAACTATGAGCTCTAGAAGGTTCTACCATGCTGAAAAGAATTTAAGAGTATAATCCTAGACTATGTCTGTTTTCCTAGAACTAGCCTAGCTAATAATGGAGTTGAATCATCAATTGACTGGCCACTTGGTGATGAATTCTTTGGCCACAGTAACCCAAGAAAGAAAGAAAAACACAAAATGTTCCTAAATACTATTCAACTCTTTTATACTTCTGCTAGAATGGTAGAAAGGGCAGATTATTATAAGAATCTCATTTTTAGATTACCTATAAATATTAGGTTTTTTGTCACCTTAAATGTGGGACCCTTATTCAAAAGTCAACCAGTGGACAGAGGCATTATTGTTATTAAGACAAAAAGAAAAATAAACTAAAGGGAAAGATAGTTTATAGGAGAGAGAGAGAGAGAGTTTTACCTTGAATCCAAAGGCAACCAAAAACATAATTTTCATTTTGTGTTGCTCTGCTCATGTTAAATATTTGCAAAAAAAACACAAAAATAAGCATATATACCCACAGCTGTTGCACAGAAAAAAGGCAGAAAATATCTATAAAGAACTTTATAAGATCCTCCAAATTCAATCAAAATATACTTTGTTACATGATAACTTTGCCCCTCTCTCAAGGAATAATATAGAAAATATTGTAGAAAATATGATTTAGGAGTCAGGAATGAGAAAAACCAAAGACTTGTGCCTTTATGTCACTAATTCTTTCTCTGAGGAAAGAATCAGCAAGTACCAAATTACATTTTTTAAAATGAAATTGTTTTATTGTAACAGATAGAAAACAGCTTGTTATTGATGTGGGAAAAATTCCCTAATCAGTTGTCTGTACTATCAGACCATGAACTTGTTAGGGCAAAGATCAAAATTAATTCAAAGCTAAAAGAATAAATACGAAGAAAATACATGGTATGCAATTAAAACAACTCCAACCTGTCCTCATAAGACATGTTATTGATGCTGAAAAATGAGACTTGGATGGAGGAAAGGACAATCATTGCTTATAACAATTTTATAGAGAAATTTAACTAATGTAAATCAATAAGAGACAAAAGAACCCAAAAACCTCATTATTCAGCAAACACTCACTTATTTGCCAGCATAAGGATATAGAAGCCAAGGGTACAAGTTTAGGGTGTCAGTATTGATTCAGAAGAAAGGCTCATTTATTAAATCTTACAGAGGGATTGGAAGCAGTCATCAATGGAATTATCTATGTCCAGGTGACAGAGCTCCATAAGCCCTCCCACAGCAATCTCCTGATCTGGACAAATCTCCTAGTTAAGTTCTATCACTTCCAACTGTTATGCTTCCATAACAGAGTGGGGCAGGAAGTTCACAGTCTCAAGTAAAACATACAGAGTTCTCAAATTGGCCTGTTCTCCAACATCAATAGAAATATGAAAAAAAGATTTCTGGATCCTCACCATGAATCTAGATATAATATCTCCTTGTGGGCACAGACTATATTCTGCCTCTTTTTCTATCCCTAGTGCTTGGCACAGTGGCTGGTACATAGTAGGCACTTAATGAGTGTTTATTGATTGACTAAAATAACATACATGTAATCACTTCATACTTACAGATATCCAAAAGATATTAACAAAATTTATAAAATTAACATACACAGCACTAGAGAGAAGAACAACACACATTCTGCGGAAAGAGGCAATGTTTTACAGTGAAAATGAAGACAGGATTTTGAGACATAAGGTCAGGGTCCAAATACTACCTGTGGGATACCTCATCTATAAAGTGAAAAAGTTGGACTAGGTGACTTTTAAGTTCCATTCTAGCCCTAGACCTATGATCATCAGACAATTGAAAGAAGGAATGAAGTGGAAACTAGCTCAAAAAAAAAATCAGAATTGGTCAAGTAGTCATTGGTCAAAACACAGAAATGTCTCACCCAAGAAATAGCCGCACTTTCACCATGAAAAAATATAAGCATCATGAAAATAGTGTCATCTTCTTCTTCCATCTGCTACTTTATTTCCTCAACATTGCATTAAACATTTATATTGGAAGATATTTAACCACCTCAACCAATAGCTTCCAGGGGAAGATGGAAGGAAATCTAATCTCTTCAAGCAGTAGGATTCCATATCTTAGCATGAAAAGTGGTTAACTGAGAAAACTCCTTGATATTATGATGGTTCCTGTGATGCATATCCATTTATACTAAAAATATTGATGTTTTAGCTCAATCGAATGAGAAGACACCTATATTTATTTCTTATGAATCTGCTTATTGAGTATATCTAACTGATTTATACTTTTTGTCTATTAATAGATAGTGAGAGCTAGATTAATACTAAAGAGTACACATTAGCTTTCCTATTTTGTTTGTGAGGCATTCCTGACTTTGTGTGAAATTGAGAAATTTCTAGTTTTGCCTAAACGTTGATTTTTATTTTGACAAGTGAATACTGTTGATGTTAAAATATTATAGACTCAGAATAACAAATGGTCAAAAAATGTTTCCCCAGCCATTTAGAGTTTACAAGGGTTGTCACTAGATAATTTTCTTCAGTTCTGTTGCTTCTACTTCCTGGATATATGTGAAAACAGAAAGGAAAATAGTGTAAATTCTACTGAAGGCTGAAGGCTAAGCCTTATTTTCTTAACTCATGATATTAATATTTTTCGAACTTGTTAAATCCCACCCAACTCACACCCAATTTTCTGCTTACAGCCTTTGTCCATTACAACTCTCCCCATTTCCACTCTAAGAAGTACTAATTAAATAACTGGAAATGGATATATAAGTCTTTTCCAAGTCCTTCAGAAATATATTTAGTTCATAAGAAAATTCTATTAGTCACCGAACCAACAATAACAAACAGAGATTTTAAATAATCTAATCTGAAAAAAGGAAAAAAAATACTAGCTGTAGAGAAACTACCAGGAGGTGGGAGGAAGACTTTTAGTCCTAATGGATCTGCAGAATTCTGTCAATTTGAAAAAAAATTAATAAATCTAGTACATAAATTAGTCTCAAAATTGGAGGAAGAATCTACTCCTTTTATAAGAAAAATATAGCTTAAATACCTAAAACAGGAAAGGATAAAATAAGGAAAACTATAGTCCATTATCATTAATGAATATCAATTTTTAAAAATTTAAATAAAATCCTATCAAACAGACTACAATAAGTTTCTCCAATAAATTATGTATTATGATGAAGTTTGAAAGATACCAGTGATGTGAAGATGACCTGACATTTGGAAAACAATAAAATTAATCATATTTTAAACAAAAATATACCAAACCATATTATTATATCAATAGGCCAAAAAAAGTTCTTTTGTAAAATACAAATTATCTGTGGAAAACTTCTACAAAATATAAGCATAGAGAATCTTTTAAAATATGATTTTTTAAGTAGCTAAACAAAAAGCAAGTGTCATATGTAATGGAGATTCACTAAAAGTTTTCCCAATAAATATAGGAATAAAGTAAGGATGCTTCCTCCTTGCTTTTATTTGATATGGAAATAGTAACAATAGCAGTAAGACAAGAGAAAGATATTGAAAGATTAAAGAGTTGATAAACATTTGTTAAATGCCTACTCTGTGTCAAGAACTGTATGCTTAAGGACTGAAGATACGTAGAAATTTGATAAAAAGACAGTTTGTGCTCTCAAGGAGTTCATAGTCCAAAAGAGGAGACAACATAAAAACAACTACACATTTATAAACAATATACATATGTACATATATATATATATACCTTCATATCTATATAAACACACAAATATATAGAATAAGTTGGAGATAATCAACAGAGGGAAGACACTAGCACTAAGGAAGATTTAAAAAGGCTTCCTGAAGAAAGTGGAATTTTAGCTGGGACTAGAAGGAAGCCATGGAGAGGCAAAGGAAGAGGAGAAAGAGAATTCAGTGCACATGAGATAGCCATCGAATATATTGACAGTCAGGAGATGTAGTGTTGATAGTGCTATGAATTAGTCTAGACAATTCTAGAAAGAAATTTGCAACTATGCAAATAAAATGGCTAAAATGATGAAGTCTTTTGATCCAGAGATTACGCTCTAGGCATACACTCCAAGAATATCACTGACAAAAATGAAAGATACCTTATACAACAAAATATTTATAGCAGCATTTGTATGGTAGTAAAGTACTGGAAATGAAGTAAATATCTATTAGTTGGGGAAATACTAAATAATTGCAGTATATGAATAATAGAATGTTACAATGCTATAAGAAATGAAGAACATGATTAACATAGAGAAGATGGAACGATTTACATAAACTGATATAAAGTAATCAAAGACTGAAAAATAATATACCCACAGCCTACAATAATTTAAATAAAATAAAACAACAACCATTGAAAAAAATATTGTAAAATTAAAGAGAACAAAGTTTTCCCCAAAGAAGTGATCTAAAATGACTGTTCCTTTATGGGGAGGGGGAGGGGGATCTCCAAGTGTAGAATACTGCATTTAACTGCAAATGTTTTTCAATGTATTGAATGATTTTGCTGATTTTTTCTCTTCCTCTTTTAACCTTAAAAAAATTTTCAATATATGTCTAGCTCTTTAGGCAAGGCTTAAATGGGTAAAGGGGAGAAATGTAGGCAAAGTAAAAACAAAAGAGAACAAAAAAATCTATTTTTAAAAAGAAAAAATTTTTAAATTTCAGCTTTGTTCACCATCTTTGCTGTCCTCCTTGTGACCAATAAGATTGAAAGGCTGTATCTTTCATGTGCTGAACACATAAAACATTTTTTGTTTGCCTTTTACACTTCCCCAACTCCCTACAATTGATTATCTTTACTAAAATAAATGGGAACTCTCTGGAGAAAAGTAAAACAAAAGTTTATGTAGAATGATAGTGGAAGATAATATACAATAGTAGGAACCAGTTTAAGGAAAACTTAGCAAATGACCCAACTAAGCTAATCATCCTAAAGGCATTGAATGAGGAAACTGGAAAGACAATTGATGAAAAAGATGTGCAAATATTTTTATAACTCTTCACTGTCAAGAGTATTGGAGGTATATTTATACTCTAACTTCACAGTTATGGATATGGGGGGACGTGGAAATAGCATTTAAGAAAGCAAAGATGAAAAACAAAGTTGAACTAGACTCATAATGCCAGAAATGCTCTATGCAAATAGTATAATTTTTAGAATGTTGAGGTATCAATTTTTAAGGTTAGGAGAAGGAAGGGAAGATTTTGAAATATATGTCTACTTTCCTGTGCATATAAAAATTTTTACAAGAATATTCTACATATATATATCAAGTATACCTTCAACAACCTTCCAAT
Source organism: Gracilinanus agilis (assembly GCF_016433145.1). Taxonomy (NCBI): domain Eukaryota; kingdom Metazoa; phylum Chordata; class Mammalia; order Didelphimorphia; family Didelphidae; genus Gracilinanus; species Gracilinanus agilis. The sequence goes on along the minus strand of NC_058130.1, from coordinate 280,575,434 downwards.
AATTAATATTGAGTGAGGGATAAGATAGGAAATTTACAAAGGTAAATTTCTTGTAAATAATGGAGATATAGTGCAAAGTACAAATTGAGGACTGATTTCCTAAAAATTCAATTCAACTTCGTAGGGAGGAGAAGATAAAGAGTTCTGTTTTGGACATGTTGAGTTTGAGATACTTATAAGATGTCCAAAAAAAAGCAGTTGGGAATCCTCTAGAGCAGATTCAACAATTAGGATAGAATTCTTGTTAATGACTGTGCCCTAAAGGCAGAGAGGCTTCTCATAGACTTAGTTATAATGTGAGGGAAAAGGACAATATTTCTAGGGCCAGAAAATAAAGTTAAAATCAAGATGTGCAGTCTCCAATCTTGAAGTCTCCCTAGAAAGCATGTTAAATCCACAAGTATGCTGGAGTCAACTCACCCAGGCTCATAAGAGCTGATTATTAAGTTGTAAATATAAGCATTTACATCTCAAAAACTAGCAAAAGTTACAAATGAGGCCTTGATTTGTTGTTTCAATAATTTCTACACTTAGGAAAGTGATAAAGAAAATGTTAATAATGTAAATTGAATTTTAAAATGTCATGTGAACATCTTTTTTCTAGGGACCCAATTGTTAGACATTTGCCATCATACTTCAGGTTAAATCCAACCCTTTGGCTCATCTATGCTTCCAAAGAAACCAAAAGAAAGAGGAAAAAAGACCTTTGTATACAAAAATATTTATTGCAACTTTTTTCAAAGTAGAAAAAATTATTAAGGAATGACTAAACAAATTGTGGTAAGTGAAATGATCATTATTGTGCCATAAGAAATGGGGCAATTATCTAGAAGTCTCTTTTGCTTACTTGGTGTTTAAGAAGACACAAGGGCTAAAAATAAGCTTATATTGATTTACTTTACTTTTTTATTAATAACCTGATAAATCACCTAACAGAAAGTTAACTGGAGTATAGAGCTTTTCTTTTTCTGCCACTTTGTCTAAGCAAGCTAGATCTCATATTCATTGTAACTGGGAATGCCTGGAGCTGCCTCTATTTTTCTCTTAACTCAGTAGAAGACAAAAGAGGGAGAAACTTGGAGAAAAGTGCAGTGGCTGAGAGAGAAGGTGCCGCCCCAACCTGGTTCTAGAGGGCAAAGATAGGTGTGATTTGGGAGGATTTTATCTCCACCTCTTTTTGTTGGGCAAGTGGAGTAAGGAGAGCTCAGCTATCTGGTCACCACAGTGACACTAGAGGTTACAATTTTCTCCAGGATGACTTAACGGATAAGAATGGCATGCAAGCCTGTTTGACTCTTTCTGGCTCTTTCTTATAATTTTCCCTGCATGAGTTTGCCTTGAGGTCCCTGCCCTCTAAAAAGTCTTCAACTACTCTGAAACAAGTAAGGTCTCCTTTAATTGGCCAATCTATTTTCTCCCAGGACAATTCAGACAATTAATTTATAAGGAGGAAAGAGGAGTGAAATTGTTGGAGGATACCTCACTTTAAAACAACCTTAGGGGGGTGAAATTTTCTGTGGAACTACTGGGAATCTGAATTTACCTGAAAGAAAGGGGATCCCTTAGCCAGCTTGATGCTAATCTTGAGTTCCTAGATGCAGGTGAGAAAGAGTCCTCACCAAGCCCCTAAAGACGAAGGGGAAAGGCCCTAAGTAAATGGCTCTAAAGCAGTGAAGGGCAAACTTTTAAAAAATGGGGTCAAAGGAAAGGAAATGCTCATCTGTCAGTCTGTTTCTAAGGCAACTCTTTCAAAGTTTCATTGTATTGTATCCTACTCATTATATTCATCAGATTAGGAATAATGGCTTGCTGCTGGATAGAACATTTCAGGGGGCCACATCTGGCTTGCGGGCTGTAGTTAGCCCATCACTGCTCTAAACCATAAAGATTTGGTATCTTTCCCCTGAGTGGGACCCCAGAGATGTAGAGGTTCTGGTTGGTGAGCTAAGGAATAGCTGAACAGGATTTATACAAGAGACATATAACCTCTTCCTGCAGTTGGCGATGACCTGTGATGAGAACTGGTGACTGTGCCAGAATTGTCACCACCTGTGTTGTGTCTCTTACAGTCCTGGTGCCAGTTCTGCTCATCATCATTCATTTACATATGGATATCCATTGTCAACTCCCACTGACATCATCATGGACCAAATTGTTTAGATCTGGAACTCAGTCTTTCCAAAGCAGGGAAATGAAATCTAATATTTCTGGTTTTCCTTATCCTCCAAATTCACTCACTTTTTTATTGCACTCTGTTTGGGGGCCATTCCATTGTTTGTGGTCTTTTCTTTTTTCTTCTTCATCACTACCTGTTTCTCAAATCTCCACAGCAGAAGTTGTCTACTAATGACTTTTAGGCTATTTAAGTGGCTTTTAGGCTATTTAAGTGGCCTTTAGGCTATTTAAAAGTTTAAAAAAAAAAAAAGAAGACCCTATATGACCTTGTCATTAAGAGGTGGGAAATTAGGAGGACTTTCCTATCTATAGGTTGGTCTGGTTTTTTCCCTAAAAGGCAGCAAAATCATACTCAATATTTAATTGTTTCAGCAGACTAAGGCTTATAATCTTCACATAATTCCCTTTTTACTCAAATATCAGTACATTGAGCTGTATATTTCTCATACTTAATGGATTTCTCAAACTTGACCATACTGCCATTGTCGGTACACCTTCCTGACCAGGCACATCTTGGAAATGAGAGAAGCTGTCCCCCCTTGAACCATAATACTGTCTCTTTACTGAATAACCTTTTAATGATGCTAAGAAAACTTTTTGTTAAATGTTATGTAGCCTATGAACAAATCAGTGAACCACCATCCTACACATGAAGGATGAACTTGCAAAAGAGATCTAGAAGGGAGAGTCTGACAGGTAAAAAGATAAAAAGGATGACCAGGGCAAAGCAATGCTATAAAAACCTCGTAAGGAAAAGTTATCCTGAAGGATAGGGATCATCAAAGGTGCCAAGGAAGAGTAAGAAAAATGAGGTATAAGGAAAAAAAAGCCATTGAATTTAACAATAAAGAGATCTTCTGCATTGATGAGATCACCAAGAAAGAATAGAAAAAAGGAAATGGAGTAGTTATTCCTATCATATCACATTATCTCCATTATGAAATGATACTTCTAGCATGAGGTAAATGGACTAGTATCATTATTTTATTTGTATGCTTTTAAAAGCATTGTATTAATGTGAAGGGTTATGAGTAACTTAATCCTGTGGCGTGTGTAGGCATAAGGAATTTGCATGCTGATACTGTAAAGGAGGGTACTCCAAGGCTCATAGAGTTTTCCACCAGCATAAATAGAGTAAATTTAATAAAAGCCAAGACAAAGGCATCTGTCTATGAAAAAAAATTGATTTCAGTTGCCTAGGATTTTTCTAGCTCAATTAGAAATCAAAGAAGAGATTAGAATACGAAATGTCTTTTTTCTTATTTAAAATTTTTATTAGCATTTTATACTTTTATTAGCACAATATCCTTTGCTTAGTAGGTAACTATTTAATTGTTTATTGAATTGAAAAAAGTAAGCATCTATATATAGGCTTGAAAAGCTGGCCCTACCTCCTTAGGCTTCTCTAGGAAAGGATGCCACAATGATTAAGTTCTAGGAAGCATACTTTTTTGGCTTTTTAAAATTTATTTATTAATACAATTTATTCCCAATATCTCAGTCCTTCCCATCCCTCCCTGCACCGTAGAAAGTATCACCTTACAAAAAGATATGTATATATAGACTGTGTCTTTCATAGTTCTATTTCTAAGTTTATTCACTAGAGGTGAATTCACAAGTTATTCTTAAAATATTAATTCTATAGCTGTATATGATATTCTCTTGGTTCTACTAGTTTCACTCTTCATTAATTCATGCAGATCTTCCTAAGTTTTAAAAAAACCTGCTCAATGTTTCTTATGTTCCATCACAATCATATACATATACCACAATTTGTCCATCTATTCCCCAGTTGATGAACATCCCTGCAATTTTCAGTTCTTTCCAACCACAAAGATAATTACTATAAATATCTTGGAAAAGATAGGTTCTTTTTCTTTTCCCCTGATCTCCTTGGGAAACAGACCTAGAAATGAAACTGTTAGGTTTAAGAATATACATAATTTTATAACACTCTAAGGATAATTCCAAATTGCTCTCCAAAATAGTTGGATAAATTTGAAGTTCCACCAGCAGCATTTTAGTGTCCCCATTTTCCCACATTTCATTTGTCCTTTTTCCCTTTTATAATTTTAGCCAATTGACAGGTGTGAGACGATAGAATTCTTTTGATTTATATTTCTTTAATCAGTAGTGAGCTAGAACATTTTTTCATATACTCTTCATCCCAAAATTGTCTGTTCATATTTTTGCCCATTTATCAGTTGGGAGATGGCTCTTATTCCCATAAATTTAGCCAAGTTCTCTATACATTTTAGATATGAATCCTACATCTGAGAAATTATCTCCCACATTTTCCCTCAAAGCTTTCCTTCTAATCTTGGCTACATTCATTTTATTTGTACAGAAACCTTTTAATTTAATGTAATCAAAATTATCTATTTTATACTTCACAATGCTCTCCATCTCTCGTTTACCCATAAATTCCCCTCATATCCATAAATCTGATAGGGATTCCCTATTCTAATTTGCTTACGATATCTCCTTTTATGTCTAGGTCATGTATCCATTTTGGTCTTATCTTTTTTTTTTTTTAAACCCTTGTACTTCGGTGTATTGTCTCATAGGTGGAAGATTGGTAAGGGTGGGCAATGGGGGTCAAGTGACTTGCCCAGGGTCACACAGCTGGGAAGTGGCTGAGGCCGGGTTTGAACCTAGGACCTCCTGTCTCTAGGCCTGACTCTCACTCCACTGAGCTACCCAGCTGCCCCCATTTTGGTCTTATCTTACCGAAAGGTGTAAGATATTAATCTATACCTAATCTTAGCCAAACTACTTTCCAATTGTCCCAGGAATTTTTACCAGATAATAACTCTTGAATCTATATTTTCATTATGTACAAGGGTTACTATAATCTTTTATTACTGTTTGTTGAGGACTATTCTTTTCCACTGATCTGCCTTTCTATTTTTCTGCTAGTACTAAATAGTTTTGATAATTACTGCTTTATAACACAGTTTAAAACCTAGTACTGTTAGACCTCTTTCCTTTACATTTTTACATTACTTCAGTTGATATATTTGATCTTTTGTTCTTCCAAATAAATTTTTGTAGTTCTTTTTCTAGCTCAGTAAAATAATTTTTTGGTAATTTAATTAGGATGGCATTGAATAAGTAGATTGATTTAGGCAGGATTGTCATTTTATTTATATTGGCTCTGCCTGTTCATGAACAATTAATACTTCTCCAGTTATTTTAATTTAACTTTATTTCTGTAAAGAGTAATCTATAATTATGTTCATGTAGTTTCTGAGTTCATTTTGGCACATATACTCTCGGCTATTTTATTCTATCTATAGTTATCTTAATGGGGTATCTTTTTCTGTATCTTCTTGTAAGACTTTATTTATCATATATAAAAATGCTAATGATTTATGTGGACTTATTTTATATCCTGCTACTTTGTTAAAATTATCAGTAGTTTCAACTAACCTTTTAGTTGAATATCTAGGATTTTTCACATCCACCATTATTTGCAAAAAGAGATTTATTACCTCTTTGCCTATTCTGATTCCTTCAATTTCTTTTTCTTCTCATTGTTATTGCTCACATTTCTAATTGAATATGATATTTCAAAAAGCAAAAACTGATGAGATCTCATGGCTTCAGAAACAGAGCAACTCCCATCATGCCTATTGTCTCCAACATGGAATGATACTTCTAGCATGAGGTCAGTGGCCTAGTACCATTATTTTGTGTGTGTTTTTACATTTTTACATTCATGTGAAAGTCTATGAGTAACTTGGCTCTTGCTTCACTTAGAAGACTCAGGGAATAAATGTGGTCCTTGTAACAATGAAAGTCTTTTGTTTGCTTGACTGTGTAAGTTTTGATAATGTGAACATCATTTGTTTGTTAACGTTATGATGTAAAAAATGTAAACTTTTTAATTAAAGAATTCTATTAATTCCAGTAAGCCTTAGAGGTTTAGTTGCAATGTATGAATTAATTAATGATATGAATGTATCAATCTACTCAATATCAATCCTGTACTCTTTGCCACACTTTTTTTAAAATTTTGTTTTCCCTAGGAATATAAAAAGTTGATTTATATGGTTTATTAGAGGTATTCCTATCATTTAAAACTCAACTTTCAATGTTTCAGTGAGTCTCTTCTATGTAGCCACATGTAGTCAATAAAATAAATACACTTTGGTCCTACTATGGCAAAAGCCTGCTAGTGGCTATTTCTACAACCATAGTTTGATTTCTTATAGCACAAATGCAGTACATAAATTTAGGTGGTGTCATTTTTATTATATTAACGTTGTCAAACCAGGGGGCATGAATATTCCTTTCTATAAAGCAAATTTTGCAATTATTTTCATGTACATCTTAAGTGTATCTCAGAAAAATGACTCCCTGATAATTTATGCATTCTGTAGATATTTTGAATGGAATTTCTCTATCATTTCCTTTTGGTTTTTATTGCTGTATAGAAATGCTGATGACTTTTGTAGATTTATTTTGTATTCTCTCACTTAAACAAAGTTATTAATCATCTCTGCCGATTATTTGGGGTTTTCTAATTAAATCCTCATGTTGTCTGCATATAGGGATGAATTTGTTTCTTCATTGCAGATATTTATGACTTTAATTTCCTTCTCATGCCTCACTGCTATAATGAATAATAGTCAAATAATAGTAAGGGGAGAGACTGTTTGTTATTTTAAATGGAAAAGTACTAGACACTTTCCATACCTAGTACTTCTCCATTTAAAATAAGTCTAGCTTTTGGATTTAGATATAGAATTTTATTGTATTAAAGGTGGGATTTATGGTTTTTAACATAAAGGAATAATATAAATTGTCAAAGATTTTTACTCTATCTTCTAATAGAATCATTATTTTTGTTGTATTGATTCTTTAAAAAAAAGAAACACTTACCTTCTGTCTTTGAAGGGAGGATCAGTGGAATAGACTCGGCATAAATGACCTTAACAAGACAATGTATGATAAACCCAAAGAGCCCAGCTTTGGGGACCTAAATTCTCTATTTGACAAAAACTTCTGGGAAAATTGGAAAACAGTATGGAAGAGATTAGGTTTAGATCAACATCTCACACCCTACACCAAGATAAATTCAGATTTGACTATAAAGAAGGAAACTATAAGTAAATTAGGTGAACACAGAATAGTATACCTGTCAGATCTTCTGGAAAGGAAAGATTTCAAGACCAAAAAAAGTTAGAAAAAAGTACAAAATGTAAAATGAATAATTTTGATTACATGAAATTAAAAACTTTTTTGTATGAACAAAACCAATGCAACCAAAATTAAGCAACAAATTGGGAAAAAAATCTTTATAACAAAAACCTGTGACAAAGGTCTAATTACTCAAATATATAAGGAGCTAAATCAATTGTACAAAAAAATCAAGCCATTCCCCAACTGACAAATGGGCAAGGGACATGTTGTAAGGTAGATTAATGAGTATTTAGGAGATAGCAGGCAGGGCTGAAGGATTCTAAATGGAATGGGGTAGCAGGAAGTGTTGCCTTTTTCTCTGAGATGGACTCCATGTTGGTTGGGGACAAATTGTAACTGACCCCTGATAGACCTCAGAGGAAGTGGAGTTTGTACCCTGATTTCCTGGGATCTGGAAGGAAAACTGTCATCTGCTTGTGGGAGATTTTTGGTAGAGACTATTAAACCCAACCTGAGTTGCTGGTTAACTTGGGCTAGGTAGCTCCCAGATCTACCCACTTGAAGGAGTACTGACTGTGGTCCTGGAAGAGCTGCAACATCGCTGGAGTGAGACAGGACTCTGCAGTGAGGATATCTCACTTTCCTTCCTGATCCCCATTGTGCCCTGCCCTGCTATAGTTTTAGCTTAGTGTAGATAAGTCCATTCCCTGTCTAAATCCTCCTGGAACAGAATATTTTTTTCTTTTTTAGTTCATTTAAGTTGTGTTCAATTCTTTTTGGGCGTAGGTAGTCTCTACTTATTTTGTTTAATTTAATTTTTGGAAAGTAGTCATCTGTTTCCTTTAAATTCTCAGTTTTACCACGGTAAAATTAGGTATAATAGGATCTGATAAGGTGTGTGCACTTGAACTCTCTTCTCCTTTAGGATGGCAAACTGTGAAAGAACTGCCTCTGTACTTCTGGATCTAAATAAATGTTTTTGCTGAGAATAAGCTGGGCAACAAAGAGATGTGACTACTTGGTCAACCAGGACCTCAAAGCATAACTCCTGGAAAAGTGAGCAGTCCTTCCTCCACTTAGAGTTCATCCTTCCAACCCTCTGCCAGAACTTGAAAATTGCATCTGATGGAGCTCCTCCACGCCCACTTTGAGAACTGCCAGAGCACAGGAAGCTTGCTTAATACGCAGGCGCAAATTCTTAGCGTTCCAGGTTCCAGGAGCTGGCTGTCCTTGTCAGATCGCTGTTGCAAAATGCGCTCTGTGGGCACACTGCTGTTGCCCCTGGCCTTGGGTCTGGGGCTTTGCGCCCTAGTGCATTCTTCAAAGACTGGGGCCATCAGGAAAAGAGGACCGTCCGTGACCGCCAAGGTGACTGAGCAGTAAGAACAGCGGATCTCCGCTCCCGGTAGTTGTGAGAAAGTGCTTGTCCTCCTCCTCCTCCTTTCTCCACTCGACTCCCGACCCGTCTCCCAAACTGCACCCCAGTACCACCGCTCGACCTGGAAATCCCTGACCGGACCCTTTTGTCCTTGGGTAAAGGAGCCGTCCTTCTCTCCTCTTTGCAGCCTAGAGCAGGAAGGGAGTATCTAGGGTCTGTCCTGTCCTGAGCAACAGGCCGTGGCCTGCCCTCCTTCCTCCGCTAATGGAGCGTGTTGGGCTGGGTGAGCACAGTTGCCAGAGTTCCATCCCGCTGCTGATGTCAGTACAGCAACTCCGGGAGTCCTGGTGCTGCGATATCCCGCAGCATTGAGGCCAGAAGAGGAGTTGGAGGGAGTGGAACGACTGAACCTGGAAGGAGGGAGCTAGGCTTTGAGGGATGTGGGCTTCGGGAGGAAAAAACTGTGCCACAAACACTCGCACATCCATGCTTACGTTGACACCCGTAGTCTCCTCCTTCTCCCCACCCTCTATGACTTCTTTTTGGGGTACGTATTCCAAATCAGTGCCGCCCTTTCCACCGGAAGAATCCATTACTAGTACTTCCTCCTTCTGCTTTTTTGGGAATCAGGAACAAGAAAGGAAAAAATAGAAATGAAGGGATAAAGCTGACTTCACCGGCCTGGGAGAGTGCATATTTCAGCAAAAGCATTTGCTTGTTGGCATTAATGTGTCAAAGATCAGTCGTGTCTCTCAGAAAATTAGGATAGCCATCAAAGACCTACGTCTGCAAGCATACCTATGCCTAGTGACCTTTGTCCTCCATGTGGTAAATCTACATTTAGCTCCAGTACAGTTTTTGTCATTGCTTAAGGCTGTGGTTTGATTTTTCAGGAGGCCGGTTTTGCCCAAAGCACAGTCTTTCGTTGTGGTCAACCAATCAATAAGTATTTCTTTTTAAATTTAGAATGTTTCCATGGTTACATGATTCATGTTCCCCTTCTTTCCCCCCCTCCCAGAGCTGAGAAGCAGTTTCACTGGGTTATACATGTATCATTGTTCAAAACCTATTTCCATGTTATTCATATCTGCAGTAGAGGGATCTTTTAACATCAAAACCCTAATCATATCCATATTGAGCTACATGATCGATAATATGTTTTTCTTCTGCATTTCTGTTCCCACAGTTCTTCTCTGGATGTGAATAGTGTTTTTTTCTCATAAGTTCCCCTGAATTGTCCTGGGTCATTGCATTGCTGCTAGTAGAAAAGTGTATTACATTTGACTGTGCCACAATGTATCAGTCTCTACATACAGTGTTCTTTGCTCCTTTCACTTTGTGTCTTTCCAGTTCACATGGAATTCCTCCAGTGTTCATCATTCCTTTTAGCACAATAATATTCCATCACTATCAGATACCATAATTTGTTCAGCCATTCCCCAACTGATGGACACCCCTTCATTTTCCATTTTTTGCCACCACAAAGAGCACAGCTATAAATATTTTTGTACAATTCTTTTTTCCTTATCAATAAGTATTTCTTAAGCTCTTTCTATGTTCCAGGCATTGGGCTAGGTTCTGGAGAAAGAAGTACACAGAATAGAACAATCTTTTTGGTCTACTATCAGGTCGCAAGCATAATGTATGAGGGAGAGTGACTGTGGTCCCAGACAGCATTTGGAATGATCCACAATGACTACTAGAAATTTCAAGGGAACCAGAAGTGTCATGCCATCCTGGAATTCTGGAATGTGAAGGAGACTTAAGAGTGATTTAGCCCAACCCCTTTGTTTCACAGTTAAGTTGGAGCTCAGAGAATTATACCCAGGGTCACAACTTGAAAATGAGTCTTTTGTCTTTGCTTAGTGATTTTTGCAAAGAATCAGAAGGGATCTCATATGGGTCACCTGGTCCAACCTCACCTTTAACAACACTTCCTTTTACAGTGTCACTGACACAGCCTGTGCAGGATTGCAGCAGGGAGCAGAAGACACTCCTCATAGAGCCCCTGCCACTTTCTGACAGTCCTAATTATTAGGAAGTTTTCCCTTATATCAATTCAATTCAACAGTCATTTAAGCCCCTATGAATTAATTTCCTATTCAAACATAATTAATATATATTATAGTAAAGCAATGCAATAAGTAGTGAGCATACAAAAAATCTGTGCTCTCTACATTCTTAATGGCCGATATGGCATGCTAAACAAATATCAATGAAGACAAGAAGGCACTAACAAGCAGAGGGATTCAGAAAGGCTCGAGGCTTGTATTCCAGTTAATCCTCCAAGAAGTTAAAGATTCTGAGATTTCTGTGAGGAGGAAAGACATTTGTTTAGTCATTCAGACATGGAGGACAGCCTTTGCCAAGGGATAAACAAAAGGATGAAATACTGAGTTCAGGAAATACCAAAGAGTTCAGTTGGACTGGAATATTGTGAAATAAATTTGAAAGGTAAGTTGGAAGTAGACTAGAGGATTTTAAATGCCAAACTGAGGAGTTCGTTTTATCTTATGGATAAGGAGCCACTGTAGATTCATCCAGACAATGACATGAAGGTCACATTTGTATTTTAGGAATTTTATTTTGGCATCTTTTTGACTGTGGAACGGAGAGGGAAGAAAAAAGAAGTAGTCCTGCTATTTAATAAACTATTGTAGTAATCCGTGAAAGAGATGATAAGTTTTTGAATTAGGGTAGTGATCATGTGAGTGAGAGAGAAGAGGTTGTGAATGTAGAATCAGCAAGACTTGATAACAGCTTGAAAAGGGAGGTGGAGAGAGGGGTCTGCAAGTTGGGAGAAGAGGCCCAGGGTTTGAGGTAGATTTAAGAATGGAAGATGACTCTAAGACTGAAAACCTGGGTGGACAGGAGGTTGGTGGTGCCTTCAATAGAAATATTCTAATTCTCCCTCCACTTGTTGCTCATAATTCTGCCCTCTGGTTGCAAAAATAGAACAAGACAACTTCTTAGATACTTGAAAATAGTTATTATATGCTGCTTAAATCTTCTCTAGGCCTCAAATAGCATGAAATTCTATCCCCATAGCATCCTCGTCCCCCCTCTATAGTTGTACTGCTATTTGTTGTCTTTCCTAAAATGTTGTGCCCAGCACTGAAAACAGTAGTATGGATGTGGTTTGACTGAGCCAAAGTATCGTCTCTCAGAATTGGTCTTATTACATTGTTATTGTCATTGGGTATAATGTTTTAGTTGTTTTCCTTAACCTGCATCGCTTCATACAAGTTTTCCCAAATTTCTCTGAATTATTTGTGTTGTTCAAGCCTTACAATACAATTATATCCCATTGTTTTATCTTATCTTACCCCACTCTCCTCCAAACTCCCTCATTTCAGTGCAGCACACCACCATTACTAGTCAATCAATAAACATTTATTACTAAGTGCTTCCTATGTGCTAAGCACTCAGGGTTTTTTTGTCCTTCACCTTCTATATCCAATCAAGTTTGTAACATTAGTTTCATTTTCCCTTTTAGCTCTGGGTTATTATACTGAATTCTAGTTCTTTTATCACCAATCAGAAATCCCTATCTGGATGTCAGCATCTGAAACTCAACTAGTAAAGAAAAGAGAAAATTATCTTCTCCAATCAAGTTGCCATTCTTGTTAATCATGTCACCCCCCCCACACCCCAACTCAATAAATTCTGGCGGCTCCCTATTGCCTCTAGGATCAAATACAATTGTTATGAATGGCATTCAAAACTCTTCATAACCTGGACTCTTCCTACCTTTTCAGTCAGGAGTGAATTAAGCAGGTAAAGATACATGTGCTCCTGTGTGGAGCCTAATGATGGGAAACTGGGCTTAGAGACAGCACGCAGTAGTTTATATATTTTTCTAACAAAGAGAGGTGGACAATGGGTTGCTCCAGGGAGAGAACTTATGTCTTATGGGTGGAAAGATCCAGGAACAAGATGGAGAAGGGTCTAGGCAGAGGGGTGGGAAGTGTTATATTGAATCTCTGGGATATATTTAAAATTTAAAGTACCTTCCTGAAATTGGTTTTATAGCTTATTTTGGGAAGGGAGTCTCGCAGTCAGATTATCAATGTTATCCCACCTGAAGAGCCCAATAATTAATACCAATTAACCCTCATCCTTTCTATCTATACTGCATAACAGGTGAATCTTTCTAAAACAATGATTACTCATAGTCTATCACAAATATATCCTTTGTTTAGCATTCCAGGTCTTCAGTTGTCCATCTTTCTGGTCTTATCACGAATTACTCCTCTGCATATGCAATATGCCCCAATCATTGATCTCCAAACAGACACTGGTTTCCTTGTTTTTTGCTTTTGTTCCTATTGCCTATAGTATTTTTAAATCTTCATCTTTGTAGATCCTATCCTTTTTTCCAAGGCCTAATCCAAATGTTATATTCTCAATGATATTTTCCAAACTGTTAAGGATCCTTTTTCTCTCTGTATTTCTATATCCCTTAAAGTGACATGTAAATTAGTTTGTAACAAAGTAAAATAACTAAGATTATTGTACTATAAACCAGGGGTGTCAAACTAAAATCAGGCCCCATATTAACTTAGAAAACTATAAAACAACATTATCTATGCTAATATAAAATTAACATAATTTATATTAATATCTGTTTTATTATATTTTTATTTTTTTAAACATTTCTTAATTACATTTTTATCTGATTTGAGGTATTTTTCAGGGCTAGTTGCTGTATATTATCACATCTATAAGTTTTACAACTTTTATATCTTTAAAAACCTTTTAAATATGCACTATATCCTCTTTTTGCTGCATCATATGTTTTGCATGATTTGGCACTGTTTCCAGGATTTTGACAATATTATTTAATTTTTCTTTATGACACCCCACTTTTATCACATTGGAATAGTAAATATATTATACCTTTAACAAACAGTCCCTTTTTCTAATCCTAGCCTTGATTCTAGCCTATAGATTTTCAGTGGAGTTTAAATCAGGTGAGTTCCAGGCCACTGAAGCATGTTATCTTCATCTCTTGAATAAACTCCTTAACATTTTGTGACATGTTAGATGGTGCAAGGCTAGATTGCAGTTTTTCGGTTCTCCTGGGGAATTTCCGTAATTCTAGAACAATTCTGCTTTTTATTATATCTATATATTTATCAGAGTTCGTCATTCCTTTAATAAGGACAAAATTTGTAGGCCCATTAAAAGTAAAAAAATCCTCAAAAATTTTTAAGTGAATATTTTATAACTTGATGAAGATGCTTAGATCTGTCAGGCTTACCTTAACTTCTAACTATGGGTTTGGAATAACTTTGAATGAAAAATTGATTTTCGCCTATAAAAATTACTCTTTTCCAAATATCATTCATTACTCTAGGCTTTGTATTGTCTTAACCATAGCAAGTGTTTTATTCATAATAATTATTTAAAGGTAGTTAGGTTTTTGTTTAGCAGATCTTCTCCATGTCCTTCCAAATTCAAGAAGCTAATGCCTTACTAATGGAGGAATTTTAAAAATCCTTCAGCAGCCAGTCCCTCTGAAGGTCTTATGTATTTGCTGTGAGTTAATTACACGGTTTGGGCACAATAGTTTGCCAGTTCTTGGGGTTTTCTACCTCTTTCCTTTTTGCTTCAGTACAACTGATCTTGTTTCATTGTGGATTTAAATGATTCCTAAAATGCCACACCTTTAGGCACTGAAATATCTCTAATAGTCATTGAAGTGTGCTCTTTAAGAGCTACACCTTCAGCACATTTCCTTAGAGTATTGTCCTTTTTAATTGTAAAACTCAATCTAAGGGGGCAGCTGGGTAGCTCAGTGGAGTGAGAGTCAGGCCTAGAGACAGGAGGTCCTAGGTTCAAACCCAGCCTCAGCCACTTCCCAGCTGTGTGACCCTGGGCAAGTCACTTGACCCCCATTGCCCACCCTTACCAATCTTCCATCTATAAGACAATACACCGAAGTACAAGGGTTTAAAAAAAAAAACTCAATCTAAGAGAGCAAAAAGGTGCATCTAGAAAAAAAGGTAGCATTCAACTGTGAGAGAACTTATTAAGAGTAGGAAACTAGATCAGTCTGGTTCCATGCAGACAGCTTGAATGAGTGTCATATTTCTCTCATAATTATCCAGTGATATCAAGTAATTAACCAGGCTTAATGATCTTTGTTAGAGGTATTGACTTAAAGGGGTATAGTAGGAATAGTTGGTCTAATGTATTTTCTCAAAAGTCTGAAATACTCCAAAGTCTGTCCCACAAATATATATAGAGTCCAGGGGAAAGTGGACTCAAACTGAAAAACACTGTGGCAAAGGAGTAACTCATAGCTTCTGGCTGCTGGGAGTTCCTTTCTCCATTTCATGGGCTACTCATAAAGTTTCCCTTAAACATATTGTGACTTTTATGCTGAGCACATTTTGGAACCTTCATTGAGCCCAGTCTTGGCTTTTGATGCAAATACTCATGCCGGCCACTGCAGTCCCAGGGATGCTGCTAGGATGCCAGTGAAAAGGCCCAAATTCTTTGGTCCTCCAAAATTTACAAAGTCCTCCTCTTCTTCTCCAGATAAGGTGAGGGCAGAGGGGAGAGACAGAGTGAGACTGAACTGCTTCCCTCTCAGTTTAGCTATAAAACTTCTACCCAAAGCTCCCTGATGTTCAAATCTCCAGTTTCCAAAGCCCACAGAGTAAAACCCAGTGTCCTTAAACAACTGGAACAATTGGGACATGAGCTCCCCAGTTAAAGTATCAAGGGATATACTCACTTTTTGTTTGGGAGAATTATCAACCAACTTAACGACACTAACTTTTTACACTTTCTCTCTTTTTGCTTTGAATTAAGTTATCTTACCTGCTGTACTTCAAGAATCATACACTGTGCTCAGTTTCCTCAAGGTCCTTTTAAAAAATTCCATCCCTTCTAAGAAAGGACATCTATTTGTAAAATTGTCTTATGTTAATAATACTCCTTTTAAAAAAATATAGATGGATTGCTGCTTCTGAAGGGCAGGATCTTAATCTTTCCAAATTCCATAAAGCTATATATAAATAATAATTTTCCTGCTGCTTTGGCCATGTAAAAATTGTAAAATGCCACATAGAACACTAAATACCACATCATACTGTGACAGACGCACTGATGTATTGGCAGGAGTTCTTGTCTTGTAAGCAAAGCTTGACAGTCTTTACTTAGTGATTTTTCTAAACTGTAAGACATCTTTTTTCTTTGACAACCCTTCTTATATTTTTAAAGCCATCTTTTCAATGCCTTTTTTTTTTTTTTACACATTCACACAGTAAGTTGGTTCATATAATCTAAACTCACTAATAGAATGCCCTTTGTCTTCTTGGCCTTTTCAAACATTCTGTCTTTAAATCATGGTTACACTAAGATTACATGAAAGAAAATATGTACAGTTTCATTTCAGATTCAACAGTTAAAATGTCCAAAAAATATTAAGTTAAAAGAATATCTTATCTCTGATAAAGCTTGCTGGGAAGGTGTGTTTATTTCCTTTGTAAAATGTTTAAAAGTAAGGCTAAATTCCATTTTTATAACTTTGGGGCCACTTAGAACAAATTAATTGTCTAAGTCTGGTAAATGACTTTTTTTTTATTCTGACCTTAAGAAGCACCAAATAAAATTGTACTTTCACATACAAAGTTGATCAAGAATAGAGGTATACATAAAATCTCAAACTATAGCTTTCTTTTCTCTCTAAGTATAAAATAAGTTCAACATGAAACTTTAAAGCTGTTCTGTTTGTCTATATTTCCTTTTGTTCTTTTTCTATGATTTTTAGAAAAATGTCTTAGTTGCCCCCCCTTTTTTTGAAGAAACACTTTTATTAGCTCCACTTTCCCACCCATTCCCTGTCTCAACATATTGAATAGGTATGTGGTTTTGTCAACATTTATACAATTTCAAAGGAATGTCATCTAAATTTTCATCAGCATAATAGCATAATGCTGTAGAGAATTGAGGATAAATGACAATTCTGTTTGTATCAGTAAAAGACCATTCCATTTTGAAGAATATATTTTAATAGATTTTTGTGGTCCAAATGTCAAAAAATACTCATTGAGTGCCCATTGGGTTCTTGGCACTTTCTGAGGGTGCAAAAAATAAAGAAGTCTATCTAGATGATAGCAGTAAATGCTTTGCCTCTTTTTTTTTTTCCTCTCAGCATTTTTTTCCGTGCCAATGTTTGGATATATCAGCTTTAAAAATAGAAAATGACATCCAGATCTAATTTTCATTTTTAGATTTCTGAAGATATAATCTTAGCAAATACTTGTTTTGGTTTTCCCTATTACCTCTCACAATGCTCCTCTGCACATAGCAGGCACTTAATAAATGTTGAATTTATAAAGAAGCAAATGAATAAATATTATGATTCTGGTGTGATTGATTCTGAGTATTGAATGAGTTTTTGAAATCATGCATAAAATGAAATAGTCTCAAAAATGCCATGATTTTAAGCAGCATGGATTTAGTAGATTACGAAAATCATATATTCTCATAAAATATTCCCTTTTTGTATTATTGCTAGGGAAAACATCTGTGATTATCTCTGAGGTATAATTTTTCTATGTGTTGCTCATATGACTCATATGTTATGTTCTTTTATTCTACCCTTAAACATGTACAGGTCTTCTTTGACATAAGTATTGGAGACAAAAACATAGGAAGAATTGTAATTGGCCTATTTGGCAAAGTTGTTCCCAAGACTGTGGAGAATTTCATTGCTCTGGCAACAGGAGAAGTATGTCTGTTTTATTTTCTTTCAAGTTATACACAAGTTAGAATTTCACTTCTACCATGCAAAGCAAAAATATGCTTTGGGGCAAATAGGTGTTAAAACAATAAAAAATAGGCATAAAAAGAAACAGTGACTCTTTTATTGGACACATCCTCCTGTTAATTTCTGGTTTGATAAGGGATAGGGCGAGAAAAGTGGGAAGAAAAATGAAAGGAATATGGAAGTTGAATCATACTTATATTTCTGCCAGTCTTACCTCCATAGCATCATAGAGTCATAGAGTTAGAGCTAGAAAGAGCCTTGGAAGTTGGCTACCCCAACTCCTTTACTTAACAAATGAAGGATCTGAAATCTGGAGAGAGGAAGTGATGTGTCCAAGGTCACAAATTAGTAAACAGCAGAGCTGAGGTCATTTATTGACTTTCTTTTCCTGATAGATCATCAAAAGAGTCTAGTTAGCTTACCTAGTCTAGAGTTATTTTCTTAATCCAGGTATAATTCTGAATATTAGAATATATCTACTCAGTAGTTTTAAAATATTATATATAAAAATGAAATATTTCTTTTTAGAAAGGATATGGATACAAAGGAAGCAAATTTCATCGTGTAATCAAAGATTTCATGATTCAAGGTGGAGACTTTACTGTTGGAGATGGCACTGGAGGTAATTTTATCTTTTAACCTTTCCTTCTCACAGTATGAAAAATGAGTTTTGTCTAAGCCTGAATCCACAAACTTGCCATTGCCAGTAACAACTATTGTTCAAATAAACATTCAAACTAATTTTTCAAAATTAAATTTCATTTTATTTTCATTAAGATCCACCTTTTTATTCCTCTGTTCCCCCACCCCACCATTGTAAAAACAAGAAAAATAGATCCCCTATTACAAACACACACTGTCAAGCAAAACAAATTGTCCATGTCCAAAAAAAATGCATTAATTTATACTCTTGCACCATCACTTCTCCCAAGAGGTGGAAAATTTGTTTTATCAGGAGTCCTGTGAAGTCGTAGTTGGCCACTTTGCTGATTGGAGTTCCTAAGGCTTTCAAAATTGTTCGTCTTTCCAATATTATTATCGGAGAGGTTGTTCTCCTGGGTTCTGCTCACTTAAATTCTGCATCCCAATCTTCCCAAGTTTCTTTGAAATCATATTTTCTTCATATCTTATCAATTTCTTTATCATATTCTTATACTGTAACTTGTTCAGTTCAGTTTCTGCTTCTTTACCACCACAAAAAGAGCTGCTATAAATGTTTTTCATTCATGGATCTTTTTCCTGTTTCCTTGATCTTTTGAGGGCATAGACCTAGTATGGTTGATGGTGGAAGTCAAAGATCAAGTGGAAAATGAAAATAGGTTAATAGGAACAATGAGAATGGAGAATCAGAGCTTCTCCACTGGTTCTGATCCAGTGTCCAGTATTATGTATGGAAATAAAGCAACAAGTATAGGCTAGATTCCAGAGTTCTCCATCCTATCAGACTATATCTTCCCTCTTGGGTGTAGTCATGTCTGTTCCCTCTATTCTACAGAAGTGCACTTACCAGTGAATATAATCTACAATGTTTCCCGCCCCCCCCAGTTCCCCGACCCACTGTCTTGACTGGGACCTCACCAGCTGGTTTCTAACAGATTGTTCCTCACACCCTGCCTCACCTGCAGTCCCCTCTGCTTCTATGACCACAGGCTCTGGTGTCATGGAGGAGAGCCTACATTTGACAATAAATAGTGATTGTAACCCACTGGGAGATCTTCTTTCCTTGTGACAATGGAGTTGGCAGGAACCAAAACTAGACCTAGCTTTCTTGGCTTCTTCTTGGGTGAAGGGTTGGCCAGTAGGCCAGTCCTGTACAGTGTGTTCATTTCCATGGCTGGTTTCAGTGTGGATCCATCATTCTTTTGAGATTTGTCAGGTACAGGCTTTATCAGCTCTTATTCCTGTTGGATTTCTCAGGGAGGGTCCCTTTTGGGAGATGGATACCCAAGAGACATACAGCTGTTGGTTTTTCAGTTTGGCTTCTTAGGGAGCCTACAAGGGTGTTACTGACCTACTCTCCCCACCCCCAGTTCTGGGTTCGACTTGATATTCCAGATGTCACTCTTGAGTGGGGTTTTGCCACTACACCCCCATTTGATAGGCTGGGATAGTCCCAGTTTAATTTTGGCAGTCACTTGGGTGGAACCTGGCTTAAGCTGCTGAAGGGAATTCTCTTGTGTCTCACATATGGGCATCCTGGTACTCTGATCCCTTGGACTCCCATGTTGAGGAAGCTCATAAAATGTCTAGTTTCCTCATCTGGCAATTGGATTGCCATTGGAACTTGTGACCTGTGGTTCCCTCAGAGGAAGGATTAGTCTGGAAAGCAGTCCTCATCCCCATTCCTGTTTGCTTAATTGAAATAGGGTGTGCAATCAAGATATAGGGCAGATATCTGGAGGGTCTCTTATTTCCCTACCTCAGAAGGCAGTAGGCACAACTGAGTTGGTGGCCAGAGGCTTCAGTCTAGTAGAGCTCAAACCTTCTGATCTAGCTTCTCTCCCTCCAAAGCACTCAGAGTCCCACTGAGATCCATTCTAAAAGTGACTCCTGTCCCCCCTTCCTAGATCCTCTAATTCCCCATATTCCCATTTGTTTCACTAGCCCTGTCTAATTATTTGCAATGAATGCTTGTCTGTAGACTGCTGAATAAAAGTGAGGGGGCGAGCATAGCATATGTGCTTCCCACTACCAGATTGTTTCCCATCCCCTGCCCCACCTTGGGTCCCCTCTCCTGTAGGGAACCAAGAGGACACTTGTAGTGATTTTCCACTACCAGTTAAAGGAGCCTTTAAAACAAGTCTTGGTTCAAAATCTAAAATCATCTTCACGATGGTCTTTTTATTTGTTTGTAATGAGAATTGCAATATGAATTAACCAAATAGACTGAGAGAGAAACAAAACAAGAAATAACTCTTTACTTCCCTTTTCAAGAAGAACCTTTGGGTCCTCTATTCATTTAAATGCTGGAAAAGAAAATGACAAACTACTCCATTATCTTTGCCAAGAAGACCCCATATGGGGGTCACCAAGATTCAGACATGACTGAAATAACTCAGCAACAACAAATCCACTTAAAAGAAACTTCCTCTCTCATTTGGTTTCATGTATAGTGAGACTGTAAAATAGACACATCAATATTGACCTATTTTGACAGTATTCTCAGAATATGAGAGCTGGAAGGGACCTCTGTAACTAGTCTAATACATAAACAGAAGGGATCACCACTATAACATGCCTCATAAGGAGTCATCCAGTCTCTGCTGGTGAAATTTCTTGAGGTAGCCCATTCCACTTTTGCACAGGTCTGATTGTTAGAAAGCTTTTTTCCTGACATCAAGCCAAATTTACCTCTTTGTAACTTCAATCTGTTTTTACTGGTCCTATATCCTTGGAACAAATATAATTAGTCTAATCCCTTTTCCACATTATAGTCCTCAAATACAGGAACACAGCTATTATATCCCTATTGAGTATTTTGTTTGTTTTAAAATTTTTATTGATGAGCTTTGTTTTTATGTTACAAACTTTTACAGATAACATACTTTTTGAGAGATCTTTTGTGAAAAACATTAAGTAAAACTATTAATGCAGTGACCTCTTCCAAAAATATGAGCAGCATTTCACATTTATAGCACCTATTCTCACTGCTCTATTAAAAAAAAAGTCTGTTTTCTCTCCCTTCCACCTTACTTTCACCCCATTGGAAAAAAAGAAAAGAAAAACAAATATGCGTAAACAAGCAAAATAAATTTTTCCAATGTCTACATATATATATATATTTTACGTGTCTATGTATGTGTATATATGTATATAATATAGATAGATAGGTAGTTAGTGTGTAATTCACAAACTGCATTTCTCATTCTATAATCTAAATCTAATACCTTTCTGTAATGGATAGCAAATTTCATCATCAGATCTTTAGAGTCACGAATGGGAACTGTGTAAACTGATAAAGAATGAAGTGAACAGAACCAGGAGACCAATTTATATAACATTATTATGAAAACACAACTTTAAGTCATTTGTAGGCTGAATACTCTCAGTTTCTTCAATTAATCCTTATCTAACCTTGACTCCAGTACTCATCTCAGGTACCCAGGCACATGACTTAAGATATCATCATCAACTTATGCCACATATCCAATCTGTTGCCAAGTCTTTTTAAATTTTTTTTGGTAACCCATGGGGAGAACTGAACAAAAAACTCTAGAGCAGTGATGACAAACTTTTTAGAGACTGAGTGCCCAAACTGCAACCCTTATGCTGCATGTGAAGCACCCCCGCACCTCAGATAGGGAAGGGAGGAAGCACTTTCATTGAGCTGCCGGCAGAGAGGTGGGTTATGGTAGAAATGTTCTCAGCACATTGGAGAGGGGGAAGGGAGCAGCTCCCTCTGGCACGTATATTGTAGGTTCACCCACAGGGCTCTAGAGGCAGTTTGACTGGAACTGTGTCCCTTCTTTAAGCCTGGAAGTTTAGGCCTCTCAGTACAGCCAAAGATGACTTTAGCTTTCTTGGCTGCCACATTGTACAGCTTTACTCTCATTTCTGTGCTTCTGTTCTTCCTGCAGTAAGGAATAGGGATCTTAAATCTAAGGCAACAACAATTAAGTTAATATTTATAGATTATGTAAAAACTAGGCTTCTTTAGCATCCTCTCTTCTCTTTTCCAAAACTCTGCCACCAAAAGGGGGCCTCACAGACCTCAGGATAATCCCCCCCTCTCATTTAACAAGAGCCAAATAATCATCCACTAGGCAGTCTACTAGTAATGGAGCCATCTGGCCTTAGGCTGCTTTTTGAAAATAAGACACAGTTCATTCATGGTGATTCTGTTGGCCATTCTGAGAACTTAAGTTCCTTTTGTATAATATCTCTATAACTTTTTTTTTAACTTTTGAGAAAATGAGTTGTTGAGTTTCAAACAATTGACTTAAAAATGAATTTTTACACTACTACTGTTTTCTTCCCTCTCTGGTTATTACTACAGCCACCTCTTGGCTTGGCTCCATACAGGGGCAGGTGCCAGGCTCAAAAGGTCCTTTTGCTCATTTCTCACCTCTACTCCCACCACTCCTCTGGGGAACATTTTATGAACCAAAGAGTCTCTAAGACTGAAGATTATTTTACATGAGGAATCTTTTCAAAGTTCTGACACAGACAGACCTTGAATAGGGGTCAATTTTTCCCCTTGATTTTGGAAGTTCCCAGGCTACAGAATCTGAAAAGAAAATTAATAATTAGTTAAATGTGGTATTAAATGCAGGTTACCAAAAGGATTTAGAGTCATACAGAGTACCTTGCCATGAAATTCAATACAGTACATCCAGCAGATAGGAAGTCATGATAAAGGACATGTGAACACTATTTCATTAATATGACAACCAATTTTGCCAATTTTCTTAGATTATAGGCAGCATGGTGGGGTCTTTGGGGAGCCTTAACAAACATTCCATAGCTAGTGTATCAATTAGAAGAAGAGTAGGCTTTTGCTAAACAATTTGCAAAAAGTTTTCAAATCACACCTAAAGTTAATGTCAACTTGAGATGACAAACCATACCACACAGAATGATTTCAGAAGAATACCAAATCATATGAAGATTAATACCATTCTAGCAGAGTGATAAAGTGAATTAAGTAATTATTTGGCAAATTAGATATGTATTTTTTGCCCAGAAATCCCAATTTATAAAATTATAAAAACCTATTAATAGAAGATATAACAGATTATTTAAGAACCATTCTCAAAACACATGAACATAGAATCAGGTTTACTAGTCTGGTGAAAGAGTCTTCCTGCTTGAAAATAATAAATGCCACTGTATTCTTTGGCCAGACACAGGAGAATTTGCCAAAATTTTAAATATGTATATAAAAGGGGGCAGCTGGGTAGCTCAGTGGATTGAGAGCCAGATCTAGAGATGGGAGGTCATAAGTTCAAATCTGGCCTCAGATACTTCCCAGCTGTGTGACCCTGGGCAAGTCACTTGACCCCCATTGCCTACCCTTACCACTCTTCTGCCTTGGAGCCAATACACAGTATTGACTCCAAGACGAAGGTAAGGGTTTAAAAATATATATATAAAAGAGCATACCAAAGACCATAAAGACCAGTTTCCTAATAATGTAGAATATGTTCTAAATACTTTCAGATACACAATAAAATATTTGAATCATAGAATAGAAAAGGAACTTAGAAGTCATCTAGTCCAACACTTTATTTCACAGATGAGAAAATTAAGGTTCAACAAGATTGAGACTTACCCAAGATCAGACAGGTAACAAATAACGGAGCTGGAATTTGAACCCCAATCGTCTGATTCCATGGTGCAATTACATTTATCTGGAATTAGCACCTTCTGAAGAAAGAAAATAGCATTCTATAATAACTGAGAGAGTTTTCCAGCAAATTTATATTTGCTGGACATTATTATCTGATTCATTCCTGCATTTTTCTTTTCCTTCCTTTTTTTCCTTTCTTAATCATATTTTTGTTCTTTTCTCTGCCAAAACAAATAAAGTTATAAACTGAAGAAACTTTTTCTTTTTAATATGGCCACTTAAAGCAATTAATTATGTATATATCTGTGGGAAAAAATTCTGTGACTTAAACTGAATGTTTTTATTTTTTATTCTTTTAATTGAAAACTTGTATTTAATTAATTAATTTAGGGTATTTTGCCATGGTTACATGATTCATGTTCTTTCCCTCTCCTTCCTCCCTTCCCATAGCCAATGAGTAATTCCACTGGGTTTTACATATGTCATTGATCAAGACCTATTTCCATATTATTAATATTTGCATTAGGGTGATTGCTTAGAGCAGGGGTCAGCAACGTATGGCTCTTGAGCCATATCTGGCTCTACCTCCCGACCAGCCAGTCCAGGCAGAGCCCCAGGATGTGCCCCAGGGGGCCCTTCAGCCCCCGCCCCATATTCCAGCTCCTTCCGCCGCCATCCTCCTCCTTCCACAGGCGTTGGTTAGTCTACATCCCCAATCATGTCCCTGTTGACCCATGTGATCAAGCAGTTGTTTTATTTCTGTGTTTCTACTTCCAGTTTTTTCTCTGGATGTGAATAGCATTTTTTCTCATAAGTCCTTCAAAATTGTCCTGGATTATTGCATTCAATTGTGCCACAGTATATCAGTCTCTGTGTACAATGTTCTCCTGGTTCTGCTCCTTTCACTCTGCATCAGTTACTGGAGATCATTCCAGTTCACATGGTATTCCTCCAGTTCATTATTCCTTATAGCACAAAAGTATTCCATCACCAACAGATACCACAATTTGTTCAGCCACTCCCCAATCGAAAGGCATCCCCTCATTTTCCAAATTTTTGCCACCACAAAGAGTGTGGCTATAAATATTTTTGTACAAGTCTTTTCCCTTATTATCTCTTTGGGGTATAAACCCAACAGTGGTATGACTGGATCAAAAGGCAGACAATCTTTTAAAGCCCTTTGAGCAGGAACTGAATGCTTTTAAATGTAGATTTTTTTGATAATTACTATATAATGCTTTTTCACTTGTTAAAAATTCCTGGATATTTTAAAATACTCTTCAGTGATTTCATTTTCTCTTGCTACTTTTTAAAAAACATAACAGAGACCCTAATGTTAAATTAGTTGTGTTGTACAAAAAAACACTCAACAAAAAAGCTTTATTTTTTAATTTAGTAAAAAAAAAAGAGGGGGGCCAAGATTTGTTAACATTTTTGTTTGCTTTTTGGTTTGGGGGGAATGTATGTGCACATTTTACTTTTATTAACTAATGTTAAAATTGATAAACATAAACAGTTCTATAGGCAATTTCATGTCTAAAAAATTGATCTTAAAATAAAAATTAGATGCCATTTATTCTAAAAAGAAATTTAAAAAAGAATTCAATATGTTTTAATGTTGGTTAACAACCTATAGAATGTATTTGAGTTTCTGTCTAGTACATTATATAAGAAAAAAAACTCCTTGACTATATTATATATGTAGATATATCTACTTTTATTTGTTTTTGTATATTTCAGGTATTAGTATCTATGGAGACAGCTTTCCAGATGAGAACTTTAAGCTCAAGCATTATGGCATTGGATGGGTCAGCATGGCAAATTCTGGGCCAGATACCAATGGTTCTCAGTTCTTTATTACTATGACTAGGCCTACCTGGTTGGATGGAAAACATGTCGTATTTGGAAAAGTTATTGAGGGAATGGTAATTAGACTTTTTTTAAAGAAGCATTATATTACTGAGTCATGTCATAAAATTTATTTTAGTTTTAAACATGCTTAACAGTAAATTTATCAACCTTGTTTGATCTCTTGGAACTGGTTGATTTGAAGATAGTGCTTTAACTGTGGAAGATGATGGAGCTGTAATTAGTTGAACTAAAAATAGACGAACAAAGGCATCTAGGTACCTCAGTAGATAGAACACCAGGCCTGGAGCTGGGAAGACTTGGGTTCTCTGATCTGGCCTCAGATACTTCCTAGCTATGTGATCCTGGGCAAGTCACTTAACACCAATTGCCTAATAACCCATGTCACTCGTCTGTCTTGATTCTGATACAGACGGTAAGGATTAAAAGTTCTGTCTACAATTAAAATTGTTCTATCTACTGAGCTACCTAGATGCCTCTGTTCAACTATCTTTAGTTCAAGTAACTACAGCTCCATCATCTTCCACAGCTAAAGCACTGTCTCTAATTCAATCAGTTTCAAGAGGTCAAACAAGGTAGATAAATTTACTGTTAAGCATGTTTAAATAATATAGGTGAGTACAGTGTGAGAAATATGGACGTGAAAGAAAGAATGGAAGATACATTGCAAAAAATGTATTTTTCATCTTAAAAACATGTTAGTGGCCTTAGAATCATATGTACATACTAGTTTTCAGAAGTCATCTATTTAAAAAGTCAGTGTGGATATACTAAGCCTATTCAAATTCTTGGAATAGCTCACATTATTGATGATTAATCAGTTCATTTTACAACTCTTTATTCAGCATAGGGTTTCCCTAGTTGTGGCAGATATTATTTACCATGTACAGATCTAGTTCTAAGTGGGCAGAGTAATTATTTCAAATTAGTTTTCATACGGTCCTGTTTGGGTGAGTATCTTAGGAAATGCAGTTATTTTGATGATTATGCTTTGAAATTTGCTTCTTGTTCCACTAGTTTATGTCTGTACTTAACTGGTAGTGTGCTTATTAAGCTGCCATCATAATTTGAAGCTTCCTGTTAAGACGCCTGGTATACAAGTAGAAATCACTCTGATGAAAACCAGGCTTTTTAACTGGAAAGCAAAAGGCAACTTTTCATCAGGTGGGAGATACCTACCCATTTGTGCTCTCTGAATTGAAGTGATATGCTTTAGTTTTTTTCCAAACTGCGATCTGAAACTAAATCAACCTGTCTCTCTTCCCTCCCTCCTTACCCCTCTTTTCTAGACTGTGGTGCATACCATAGAATTCCAACAGACAGATGAGCATGACCGTCCACTTACAGACTGTGTGATTACCAATAGTGGCAAGATAAATGTAAAAGATCCTTTTGTGGTTGAAGTTGATGACTGGTAACAGCGTGAAGAAGAGAAAGGTGTGGTGGAATCCTATCC
This sequence comes from Gracilinanus agilis, assembly GCF_016433145.1. Classification (NCBI taxonomy): domain Eukaryota; kingdom Metazoa; phylum Chordata; class Mammalia; order Didelphimorphia; family Didelphidae; genus Gracilinanus; species Gracilinanus agilis. Next base: position 280,548,334 of record NC_058130.1, on the reverse strand, counting down.
AAATGTTATGTTTCTTTTTATGTCTATATAGAGAAAAGCCAGAAAGATAACAACCACCATGCAGCCTCTTAGGGTTGTGTGAAAAAGGTATTAGAGTGATATTTTAAAGCCCCAATTTTTGGCTTTATATTTAAGTAAAAGTTATTTTCAACAAAAGAATAAAAATTAGTGTATGTTACAGGGATTTTTTATAGGAATACAAGTAGTTTGATATTTTGTGCATTAAAAGTGATGTTAAATATCTGTTTTTTTGCTTTTTAAGTAGAGAAATATTTAAGTGCCTTAAAATAATACAATGAACACAAATTATAATTTAGATTTCTTTACAAGTGAGCTATTTTGCTTACAAAATAACGTAAGCCAAAATTTTACTGGCATAACAATAACATGAGGGAAACATGCTGAGTGTTGTAAGTGCCTTTGATCTTAAACTGTCCCATGTAGGTAAGCATAAGGAAGTGCCCTTTACAGATATGGATAGTTTGCTAATGGAGAGGGAAGAAACAAAGATAGTGGTGGGAGAACTGTGAAAAATTATCTCCATAGAGAAAAGATTCTCAGAGAAGAGATGGCTTAAGTGTCTTGTTTTCTAGCATCAAATTTGCATGAGAACTTGGAAGCTGAAAGTTGAGATACCTTGGATCCTAGGATGTGGCAACTATTTTGTTGTATTGATGGCAGAAATGTGGATTTTGTTTTTATCACCATGAGATAGATGTGAGATTTCACTGAAAAGACTTTCTTGAGGTTAGCTAATATTAGAGCTCACAGAACAACAGAACAGAGTCCATAACAGCTGAGCAGAAGAGAAGAGCTGATATCTGGACAGACATCTGGTAAGATCCAAGAGGCCTCAGAGCTTGTGCTTCCAGCTCCCTGACATCTTTTCTCTAAGTTTTCTCTGGTTTGATTCTTCATCCAACCTGCAGTCATACTGTCAGGCCAATGAAAGTTTTAGAGGGAATGGCTACTACCCATAGTATTCTAGTAAATGTTTAACAACTGGCTATCCAGGGGGAAAATATATGTGTGTATACATATATACACACACATATGTTATATATACATATGTATATACACACATATATTATGTATATGCATACACATATTATTATATATGTACATATATTCTATATGACATACTTTTAGGTTTAATCTAAATTGGTAACTTTTTCTCCATCATCAACAAAACAATAAATCAAGTCTTAAATTGTAGGGTTTGTTGATTTCCAGAGTATAAATGTTCACAATGCAAACTGAATAACTGGCTCTGCTAAACTGGTTCATGTTGGCCTTGGTACCTTTCTGCTCGTACCACAACTAACTCTTCCTATAACTCCTAACTTCCCACAACTTCCTAACAACGCCCTTAAACTTACAGTGTTCAAGGGAATACACTCTTTATGATACAGAATTATACTCTGTAGCTTCTCCAGGGTGCTTCCCATTTAACAAATCAACCAAGGTGAATTCCAGTAACTCCTCAACAGAAACATTTACTAAGCAAAAGGCAATTATTATTATTATTACTACTATTAATAGAATTAACATTCCTGTTAGCCTTTAAGCCAGGGACATACTATCCCACTGCTATATATTCTGAAGGGGGGAAAAGGGCACTAACTTACAGAATAGGAAGATATGTTTATAGGGAACATGTGCTTGGGGTAACTACAACACTGGATTATTGGTCTTGATTTCCTTTTTTTCCCCCTTCAGGAAGATACTCCACAATAATTAAGTTGCTCCTTTTCTTCTCTCCTGCTGGGCAGAGCCACCTCTCTCCTGGCTGCTTCACTTGTGCCCAGTCTTCTGTGCTGTGGAATTAATGTTTTGTTCTTTTAGCAAAAGTAGAAACCCTAAACTAAGGATCTACAGAGTTTTTCTAGGTCTGCCCCCATGGCTAGGCTCTGAGGGATTTCCACCTTTCACATAGTAGGTTGAAGTATATGAAACCTTTCTTCTTTCAGTTAGATCTTCTAAGCTTGGGTCTGTTTTTAAATCCATTTGGGTAAGTTTTCTGAGCTCTTAGTATTCTGTAAGCCTACACTCAGCTACCCAAGTCATCTAAATCAGGGTCTCTCCAGTGAGATCACTCATTTCTATCTAATGGAAGGAAACCAAAATCCACATTTCATTTCCAGTAAGAAAGGAGAACAGAGGAAAATCCTCCCTTTTCTTTACTGCACTCTGGAGGAGGTAAAAGGTTTCCTCTCCAGAGCTGGCTTCTTCCTCTAGTCAGCTTTCTTCTTGGCTGCCAAAGCTGACTGACTTGCGTTGTTTTGTTGCTATTGAGTATTGTTGTTTATTCAGGGGCCCATGGAGAGGGCTGATTCTTCAGATAGCAATTCTATTAAGTTGACAGAGGAACTCATCCACATCTCAGAAAATTATAAATATTTCTTTACATTTCTTTTATTCTCTCCCATTAAATTCCAAAGTGGGTGAATAATTTTATACAGTGCAAATGTACTAATCCCCGTTCTTTGTAAACTGAAGTTACTGAGTATGAGCTACTCAAGGTTTCATATTCTTTTCAAGGTCTTAATGGAACCACTCAAATCCTTAGTAATCCCTCATGACCTCTGTTTACTTACCCCTTCTATACTCTTATTTCATCAAATAGAATGAGATTTGATTCTAGAACCAAGATAGAGTGAAGGTTGGTACATAAAAATTTTGAATTAAGGTAAGAGATGGGTCAAAAGTGAAAGGGCTCTCTCTCAAACACAGACCAGCCTAGGAAGCTATACAGTTATGGGGCTTAGCAGGGACTTCAGCGCAATCCCTAGCCCCTGGTTTCTGGAGTTAAGTGGGCTATCCCTTGGTGGCCAAAGGGAAAGAGGAGAAAACCCTTGGAGTCTTGTGTATAAACCAATCAGTTCTGACTCTAGAACTGCTTAAAAAGATTTTAATTATATTCTAGTAAAGAAATAGGAAATGTAGTCTGACATAGAACCAATATCTGACTATCTGACATAGATACCAGTGATTGGAAGTAGGGTCCCTATGCACCCATATATGTTGGCCCAAATCTGTAGATTGAACATACTTGAAGCAATGGGTTCTCATTGGCTAGTCTCCTATTACACAGAACTCCTTTCAATAATATTCTCAGTAAGTGGTTATCCCATTCCATTTGAAGACCTCTAGTAACTGGGAATTCTCCAACTCCTACAGTAATTCATTTTGCTAATTGTGAAGTTTTCTCTTGCACTGAGCCAAAATCTACATTCTGCAATTTCCATCCATCATTAGTTCTGGAATTAAGCAGAATAAATTGAATTCTTTTACATGATATGCCTTTAGCTACTGTGTCCATTCAGGTCGCTTGCCACAAGTTCTCTCCAGGCTAAATATCCCTGTCCTTTAAATAGTTTTTTTGGTATGAATTTCAGTCCTCTCACCAGTCACTCTCCTTTGGACTCACTCTAGGAAGCAAATACCTCTTTGAAAATGTGGCATGCACAAGTAAATACTATTCTAGATATACTCAGAGCAGGCACAGTATTCATGCTACCATCAGTTCCTATATGCTTCTATAAATGTAGCTCAACAGTGCATTAGCTTTTCATGTAGTTATATTACACAATGAATTCACATTGATCCAATAATTTCACTGTCTTTGTTCTTTTCCCCTAGAATTCACAAGATTGATTTTTAAAAATCTTATGTGCCAGACTGTATATTTGTCATTATCAAGTTGCATCTTATTAGATTTTGAGTGACAGTTTAGCCTGCCAAGCACCGTAGCACCACCCATATTGCTATACTGTTAAGAGTTCAATTTGTCTAAGAGTATTCTTTTTTGTCAGGATCCCTTCTGTTCCTTCTAGGGAGAGTATGTATTTGTGAGAAAGCATCACAGATTTGGGATGGGAGAATGTTTTGTAGTAACTATTCTTATTATACCACCTTAGTAAATGCTTTCTTAAAACTACTTAAGACTGGTGGCCTAAATGATTCTTCATTAACATTCTTCATGTGAAACACACCAATGGGGGCTCTACTAACAATATTAGAACCTTGGATCTTAAGGAAAATTAACCTTCTTCCAGGCCCTAAGACTCATCTGTGAGAGTTGAAGTTGGGATGAGGATCCTTAGAACTTATATGAGTTTTCATTGCAGTCACTAACAAACATTTTATATTAGTTCTCTGCTAATGCTGAGAATACAGAGATGGAAAACTGCTTGGTCCTTTGCCTGATAGGAATTAAAATAAAAAGGGGAAATCTGCTACATACACAACCATGCATTACCCAAAGCAAAATGTAATAAGAAAAGGATAAAGGAAAAGTCTACACAAATAAAATTTGAGAGAGATCTCAGCAAGGCTTATAAAAAGGGCCATAGAAATAGAGGGAGTATATTCTAGATATGAGAAGTCTGAATAAATAAATGGAAGCAAGAGACTGCAGTGTGACAGATCTAGTCACCACTTAGTACTCCTATATGATTGGAATGCAGAGATAGAACTGGAAAGGTAAGTTAGAAAACCTGGCACTTTTGGAGAAGAGGAGGAATGTACTTTCCTTCTTTTGTTGGAGACATGAAGGACTCTTAGTCTGGAATGCTAAATGCCCTATTAGTTGCTGCTGATATATCAATTTTGCTCATGTGGCCTTTTGAGCTCCAGTCCTCCCTTGACCTGATAAGTCAGCTCACCAGAGGTTTATGGATGGCAACAGTTTCTCTCAAGACCCTAGGGGTATCCTTATGGGATTATTGATTCCTAAATGCTACCTGCTGGAGCACCCAGTTTAAGGTGTTCTCAAAATCCATCACTAGTTACAACTTAAGCTCTTATAAAGGAATATTTACTGAAAAGTTATAGAAAGAACAGAGATGCAAATATTTCACCACAACCCTTAGTAAATATTCCTTTATATCATCTCAGAATGGTCTCCCCTGACTCAAGCCACACCCCTCTCCACTCTATTCTCCAATCACCAGTTAGTGATTTTCCTAAAATGCAAGTTTAACAATGTCACTTGCCTAATAAGGAATTTCAGTGGCTCCTTATTTACTCTAATTTTAAATATTATTTCATATTTAGCTTATTTTTATTTTCTATTCTTGCATAAGTTTTAATTATATAATAATTAGTGGAATAGTAGCTAACACATTTATAATAAAACAAAATATCTAATACATAGTAGATATTCAATTAAAATAAGTAAATATGCATATGATTTAGGAAAATGCTAAAAAAATTTACATACTAATATACAACCAAAAATGCTGAAGACTACAATTCTAGGCAACTTTTGTTTAAAATGTTTGTTTTATTATAAATTTTAATACAAAATAAAATTTCCATAGTAAGAGTAGAACAGAAAAAGGACTATATATGAAACTGTCTGTGTACAGCATGCTTTTATTGTTAAATATATTTAAATATTGAAACAAATTAAATCCATTATATTAAGCATATATTAAATACATGATAAATTCAACATGTAACTTTCAGTGCTTTCCTGTTTGTGATTCATTATAGCCTTTCTTCTGTTCTATTTTGTGTGTTTAAAACCTTTTTATTATTCTATTCATAATTCCCTTTACTCTCCCACTCATAACCCATTGAAGAAAAAAAAAGAAAAGAAATGAAAAATAAAGTCCTTCACACAAATATGAATAACCAAACCAAATAAAACTTCTGTATTGACAAATTGAAAAAATGTGCCTTACTCTCTATCTTGAAGCATTTACTAAGCACCTGATGTTCCAGGTACTCTGTTAAGCTCCATGAGAGATACAAAGAAAAGCAAAAGCAATCCCTGATTAGACAGCATCTAAATAATTTGGTACCTACAGGATATGTGTGTGTATGTGTGTGTGTGTGTGTGTGTGTGTGTGTGTGTGTGTGTGTGTGAGAGAGAGAGAGAGAGAGAGAGAGAGAGAGAGAGAGAGAGAGAGAGAGAGAGAGAGAGAGAGAAACAGAAATGAAGGGAATAAAACATTTTGGGTGTCAAAGACAATCAGAATTGTATGGGGAACTGCAAATAGGCCAGTGTATTTGAACTGTAGAGTACAAATGGGGAGTAAGTATAAGAAGACTGAAAGGGGGCGTGTTTTGAAGAGCTTGAAATACCAAACAAAGGTGTTTATGTTTAATCCTGGAGGTAATAGTGAGCTCATTGGTGGAAATGGGGTGGGGATGGGGAGGTGACATAGATATATATTTTGGAAAAATTACTGTAGCCCCTGAGAGAAGGATAGTTTGATGTGGAAAGACTTGAGGCAGAGGTACTAGTTGGAAAACCTCTTACAAAAAGTACAAGCAAGAAGTGAATAAGGTGTACTGTCAAAGAACTGGAAACTGAAGGGGATGTCCTTCAGTTGGGGAATGGCTAAACAAGTTGTGGCATATGATTATAATGGAAAACACCATAAGAAATAACAAACAGGTTAATTTTGGAAAAAAAACAGAAAGACCTACATGAAATTATAGAGTGAAATGAGCAGAACCAAGAGAACACTATATAAAGCAACAGAAATATTGTTCGAAGAATGATTTTTGTATGTCCGCCTCCAAAGAAAGAAATAAGAACACAGTTTTATATACACATATATCTTTTTGTCAAATTATGCCTTTTCTAATGGGGGTAGGGGAGGATGGAAATCAACTAGGCATTTTAATGTAACAAACATTTTAAAAAGAATATGGTGTGAGTAGAGAGAATGGGTAAAAAATGATAAGATTTGGCAACTGACTAGGCATGAGTGACAAGGGAGAATGAGAAGCTGAAGATGACACAGTATAAGTTGCAGATTGGAAAGATTAGTTACACGTTTGATACCAATATGGAAATGAGAAAGAGGGGAGGGTTTGGGGAGAAGATCGTGAATTCTATTTTAGTCATCTCAAGCTTCAGTTTGGGAAACTGAAAAGCATTTGGTAATACAGAACTAGAGCTCAGCAGAGACTAGGGCTTAATATATAGTACTATATACTAATCACAGTACACAGTAGAAAAAGAAGCAGGCCAAGGATAGAGCATGGACCAGGGATGGGTAATGAACCAGCAAAGGAGACACAGGAGTAATTAGGCAAGAGAACCAGGAGAGCAGTTAGTTAAACCTAGAGAGGAGAAACTATCCAGGATACTAGGATATCCAGGATAAATGCTGTTGAGAGGTCAGGGGTGAGCACTGAGGTAATACCATTAGATCTGGTGATTAGTTATTGATACCTTTGGAGAGATCAATTTCAGTTGAAAGATGAGATCAAGAACCTGACTGCAGAGGATTTAGGAACTAGTCCATGAAGATGGCTTTTCAAGAAGTTTAGCTAAGGAGAAGAGAGAGACAGGAAGATAGCTAATCGGGATAATAGGATCAAATGAGGGTTTTTAAAGAATATGGGCAATGTGGACCTGTTTGTAGACTACAAGACAGAAGTGAGTAGATAGAGACTGAAGATAAGAAAATGAGTGGGGATAATAATGGGAGGAATTTTGGAGAAGTCACTAGAGATCAGCTGTGCATGTAGCAGAATTGGCCTTGGCAAGGAGAATCACCTCTTTATATGAAGTAAGAGAAAGTGAAACATTTGAATGATGTGAGATTAAGAAGAAAGGAGAAGAAACTCTCAGCAATTGGCCACTATTTATTTTTGGTGAAGTATGAAGTGAGTGGGTAAAGGAAGAGGGTACCATGAGGAGATATATTTGGAATAACTGTTGTGGAGAGTGAGACAGTATATTTATTGATCAGGGAGGTTTATTTATTGATTGATTGCTTAGAGGATGTTTGTTTTGCTTCAGTGAGAGCCCAGGTAAGATGAGAAAACATAAATTTATGGTAGCCCTTGTCAGTATAGTTTTGTAATTTCTTCCAGTTCCCTCAAGAGCACATGAAAAGGAGTGAAGGCAAATGGTGGAAGTAATCCAAAGTTAGAATTTGGTAAGGATTGATCAACAATGACTTGTGTGTGGACAGTAGTGTTGAGTAGAGTTGACTTACAAAGAGGTCAAGATAGGAAAGGAAGGAGAATAAAGGGTGATGATCCAGGAAAGAACTGAAGGAAAGACACAGTAGAGTTGAGGAACAGGGGTAATGATTATAAGGCATAAAGAAAGATGGAAATATAAAAAACATGATTAGATAAATGAATTTCAGAGCGGGTGAAGAAGAAAATAGGATACTTGTGGGTGATATCAAGATTAAAGGTATGATCACCTTTACATGGCTGAGGTGGAGTGGAGGAGTTGGTCATGGGAAATGAGCAGATTGAAGAATTGTGCCTGATTCAAGATGGTTCTTTATTAGTTTGAGTTTGATATTTGAATGAGATCCTTGTAGTACATGTAATTAAATAACTGTTAAAGGAGTTTCATTTAGCCATGGTATAGAAAAAACATTAAATGATGATCCTATAGCACTTAGCTTGAGTTGATGACGCCATATGGAACTGGGTCTGGTCAGCAGGACAAATTGTAGTGACTTGTGTGGCCTTGGGCCATCTAACAAATCAGACGGGCCAACTTCAGGTGGGTGTGTCTTTATATTATGACCAGAAGACATCAGGAAACTGTAATAATTGAAATATAGCTTGAGCCTTAGCTCCTAGGCCAATGATGGTGAACCTATGGCATGGGTACAAAAGATAGCACACAGAATGTTCTTTGAGGGCATGCATCCCTCCCCACCCCCCACCACCCCAGTTCATTACTAGAAAGGCAGAAGAACTCAGGCAGAACTACTCCTCTCCCTCTCTCCACCGAACCTGATGACTTTTTCACATCACCCACCCCTCTGCCCAGCAACCTAATGAGAATGCTTTCTCCCTCCCCTGAGTGGGGTAAAGGGCGGTTGCAGGGTGAACCTGGCACTTGGTGAGGGGGAGGGCATGGCACTTGGTCTGGTGGATGAGGTGGGGGTGGGGCCTGGCACTCCATCTCTAAAAGGTTTGCTTGCCCTCACTGCCCTAGGCTAATTAACCTTAGGAACAGCTTCCTTTCCTTTTAGGGAAAGAAGTAGTCTAACCCACCAGAGGTAGGGAACTCTATCCTAACACAGAGAAGTTAGGATATTTGAAGGCCTATCAATATGAATGTTGAAGTTACTTAGTACGATGGCAGGAAGTGGGGAGAAAATGAAGACTGAGATCCAGGAACTGAACTCATTAAGGAAGGAAGGAAAATGTCTAAGGAGTCAATAGATCAACATATGCTAGAAAATGTTTTGCATGATAAATATGGACAGTGTAAACCTCAAAGGTAGGAAGGTTGCTTAGTGAAAGTGATAAAAAGTTTGGAAATGGTCATGGGGAAGAAGTATTTGGATTCCTGGACCTTGACCAGTTAATAGGGACTTGCAAAAGTGTAAGCAATACCAGAAAGGTTGAAAAGGGAAGCAGTGTCTTTAGAAAGGAGTCAGATTTTGGTGAAGGCCAAAAAATAGTAGTAAAAAAGGAAGAGGCTTGAGATTAAAATGAGTTTGTTAGTTATAAAGCAGGTATTCCAGGGGGCACAATGGAAGGGAAGGCAGATATACAGAACTGGTGGGGGAAGGTTGAAGTGATAGGTGTGAAGGAGTGGGAAGTTGAAGATGGAGATCAAGATTTGCACACAAGCAGCTAGGCATGCAGAAACCTTGGATGGGAAAATATGAGATGAGCATATTGATAGTAAATTCAGGAAGAATGTCAATGGTTGGAGAAAAGTCTTGAAGGACAATAATTGCATCAGTGATTCAAGACCTCTTTTGAAATTCAGCTTCCTGGCCAATGGTGATGTTACCTTGTGACAACCCAAGAGGTCCTCCTCATATCAGGCAGGAACAGGTTTAGGCATGGTGTGAATCTGTTCAGAAAATGAAAAGACAGCTTTGCTTATTCTGAAGGGGGTTGGGGGAGTAGAGAGGCAAAGAATGGAAAAAGTCCTTTCTTCAGTGCCAGTACCAGTACAAGAAGATAGACTGGCATTGGAGGTAGTCCTAAGGAAATTTCACACTGAAGCAGGAAGTAGGCAAGGACTCTTGGCTTGCTGGGGAGAGGAACTGGGAACCTTGAACTCTCTCATGCTGAACGAAACCTAGGGCAGTGGAGCTTGCTTCATCTTCGGTCTTCTAGAATCTTGCTTGGTCATCACATTAATCAGTTATTAAGTCTTTCAAAGTTGTTTTTTATAATGTAAGATGGCTGCTGAGTGAGTGGATCAATCTAGTCATCTTACTCCAATGAATGCAAGTGTCAAAATGCTAATAAGCCATGATATCAGGTAAGAACACATCTCAGTTGTTCATTAGATATGAGCAGTCTGGACCCCTCCCTAAGTTCTAGAGTAATCTGAGGTAATTGGTAACATCCTGAGGCCTGTCTAAACCCATGGAACTAGTTAGAACCAAGAAATTTGAGCTGTTAGCAAAAGAGCCACTCCTGAAAAGGAATTGCTTAAGGGAGAAAAGTGTCTCAGTTTGGTCCCCTACTCTCCAACCTTTTCCAGCCTGGTTTGGATGGAAGACTTCATGAGCTTGGAGGGAAGATTCCTATAGTTCCTGCTAGTATCTTGGTAGATAGACTCCTAAATATTTCTACATTTTGTAGGTATTTTGAATGGAACTTCTATTTCTAGCTCTACCTACTGGATCTTTCTGACAGTATAGAAAATGCTGATTTATGTGGATAGGATATTTTGAATACAAATTCAAGGATAGGATGAAGAAAAATTCAAGTCTCTACCTGGAACCTAGCAGAAAAAAAAATGACAACACACCTAAGGAGAACATCTTTAGGATTTCAGCAAAAAGGACTTCTCTTACTCTTTTGCCCATATGTACTCTCTAAGCTTCATCCCACTTTCTCCTGGATTCTGTATATACTGGAGGGAGGGTGTGTCAAGAGACTTTTGTGGAGGGGGGGGCAGATGTTTTATAGCAACTACTCTTATTCTATTATCTTGGTAATACCCTTTTACAAAAGGCTGACTAAACTGATAACAGCGGAGAACATCCCCAAGTGGAGACTTAAGTATTAGAAGAGGCACCCTCTTTCCCACAGGGATAATCCTGGAGCCCTGAAGGGATGTAGTAGTCCTGCTTTGTAGACCCAGCTCACTAAGGTGAGTAGTAATTGGGATAATCACCTCAGAACATGTCCTAAATTGTTTTTGTATAAATTATGCTCCTGGTCTTTCTCACTTCTTTCAGGATCAGTTCATAGAAATCTTCCCAGATTTCCCCCAAACTGTCCTTTTCATCATTTCTTATAGCATAATAATATTAAATCATACTGAAATATCTTAATTTTTTCAGTTATACTGTTTCTAAATCTTTGATATAACAGTAAGTACTATGATTATTTTTCATTATGTAGGTCATTTTGCACATTCTTTTTATTACTTTGGAATATAGACATTATAGGATCTACTCTCTTCCCCCTTCCCTTTTTAAAAATTATTATTTCCAGGTAGTCTGATAAATCTTAGATAACAGCCCCTTGACTTGTTTTCTAGTCAATTGTTTTCTATAACAGACATTCCCCATTTACTTCTGTTTTGTAATTTTGTTTTTTTGCTCATTTCTTGTTATTTAATATGGAATCAATACTTTCTGTTTGGCCCATACTAATTTTCAGGGATTGAAGTTCTGAGATAAGCTTTACAACTGTCTGTTCTAAGCTTTTAATTCTCCTTGCCATTCTTTCCTCCAACTTATCTTTGATTTTTTTTTAGTATTTTTTTTTTTGCAGATACTTTTTCTTCTAAGTATTTTTGTAGTGTTTGTGATCAGGACATCCTTCTCTCTGAAGTTCTACTTGGATTTGCTGTATAATTACTCTTCTGGATTTGTCTTTTGGGCTTCTCTCAGTTTACAGTTTTTCTTCACTCTCTTTACTATTTTCTGTTTTATTCTTATCTATAGTCTCAGTTTCTGGATAGTTCTTTCTGTTTGTTGTAGTTCTATGTCAAGCCCAGTGTCTTATATGTGTCAGACATTTAGCAAATGTTTATTGAAGTGTATATGACCATGTACCATCCTTGGCTCTATTAAGAAATCAATTAAGAAATGGCTGAACATATTATGATATACACATTTAACAGAGCATTCAATAACCTTTGTGAATTAGAAAATCTAGTTATCCCTGACTTGGGTAGTTTTTAAAAAAAGTTTTGTATTTAGCTTCTGCACCCCATATATATTTGTAGGAAAATAAGTGATTTTTTTGTTCTTTCAAGAAAACTCATCTTTTTGCTAAACAGCTGGGGAACAAAGGTAAAGTAATTAAATTCTATCTAAAATGGACTTAACTGTCCTCAGAAGTTTTCTAGGTCTTCAAGAAATTTAGTGAAATTATCCATAAATACTATTTTAGAAAGGGGCTCATAAGGTATTTAACTTGAAATGGATTTTCCAGATTTTAAAAGAAATCATGGGCTAATCAAAGGAGATAAAAATAGACATCTGATGTTATAACACTGAAGTTTCTCTAAATAAAGTAAATAAAATCAATGTATTTAGAATTAAAGGGGAAAATTAATGGGGAAAAACTGTTTCTCTGATAAAGGTCTGATATCCAAGAAATAGAAAGAATTGAGACAAATATATAAGATGAACCATTTATGAATATATAAATAGTTAAATCATATGATCAAATAGTTCTCAAAAGAAGGGCAGGAAAAATACAACAAATCACTAATCAGCAAAATGCTTATTCAAACATTTCCAGATTTCTACACACACTCATCAGAATGGCAAGGATGAAAAAAAAAGGAAAGGAAAGATGATAATTTTTTGAAGGACTGTGAAAGGACAGGAGCATTAGTACACTGGAACAATGAAATGATCCAATCATTCTGGAAATCAGTTTAGAACAAGATCCACTAAAAGTTGCTAAATTTTTTACATAGTGTATAACCCCACAGAAATGGAACCAACATTTTACAGTGACTTTTTTGTTGTTATAGAAAAAACCTAGAAACAAAGTGGGTATCCATCAATTAAGAAATGGCTGATCATATTATGATATACACATTTAACAAAGCATTACTATGCCATAAAATGAAATGGATGGATTCAAAGATGCCTGAGATCTATGTAATTCAATACATACAGAATGAAATGAACAGAACTAAGATAATGACTATCACACAATATAGAAAAACTGAGAACTATGAATAAAACAATGGCCAATATAGGTCTAGAAGGCTGATGATGGACCATGCTTCTCATCTTTTGGGTAATAATGATAATGATGATGATAACAGTAACAACAGCAAACATTTACATAGTATTTTAAAGTGTTCAAAGTACCTTACTAATGCGCCACTTTATCCTCACAGCAAGCCTGGGAGGTAGGCATTATTATTCTTTTATAAATGAGGAAATTGAGTTGGACAGGTGTTAAATGATTAGTCTAAGGTCACAGAGGGAGTGTCTGAATTTAGACTTGAATTCAATTCTTCCTGACTTTAGGTCCTATGCAATCAGCTTCACCACTCAGAGCTAAAGGGTTGGATAAAGGGTGCAGAATCAGAGGTGCATTTTCAGATATGTGTGGATTTGTTTTGCTTGGCAGAATTTATTTGCTTGTATGTTTTCCTCTTAGGGGAAAGGGGAGAGTTGGTATGTAATGAGTGGATAGAGATAATGAATCTAAAACAAAAGGAAGAAAGAATCAAAAGTAGTGGAAGAACACTGGTAGAACTTAGGAGTTAACTCTTCCCATACCGTAACACCAATCGGCTTGTTGTAAGCAAGAAAATTATAATGCAGTTGGGATGAACTATGCTTCTGGATAGATTGATATGGTAACCAGTTGTAAATCCTTTGGGTACTCTTAGTCAAATATAAATTACTTTTTAGAATCATGGCAGAGAACTTCTTGAACACTATGGAATTTCCTTGCCAGCTGCTTTTGACCTTCCTGATTGTCATTTTTAATTTGTTTTTATATCTTCCTGAACTGTTTTGAGAATCATTCTACCTGAGGGTATCGAGATATGATTTTAGTGAAGGCTGTTTGAGCCTTTGTTTAATCCATTATACCAGAACCATAATACTGACCTACACAACAATTTAATAAAAATAATAAACAAAAGAAGCAGAAAAAAGTTTAGAGGATATAAAGCATTAGAACTGTCATGATAAATTTGAGTTTTAAAAAGTATATAGTAACCCCTCCCCCCCAAATCTACATTTCTGAAGTTGTTTCATATACAATCTCTTTCTCTCTCTCTCTCTCTGTTTTTTCTTGGCAAAGTAGTTATGTTCTCATGCCCCAGGAGTTTTAAACCTCTGATGAGTTGGCCAGAGGTGGGGGAGAGGGAAAGTCTCCCCCAGAAGTTCCTCCATAAAGTGCTCCTAAGCCTGGACTCTTCTAAATCTCAAACTCAACTTCAACTTAAACTGCTAAAATTCATCCAGCTATATTCATCCACCCTCCATGATCAGAGCTACTTTAGTTGTTTAGTCAGTCTTTCTGTTTTCTTCTAGCCCTAATCAAGTGTTCAAACCTTATAAAGGGTCACAGGGTCTAGATCAGGGGTTGGCAACATATGGCTCTTGAGCCATATCTGGCTCTTTTGAGGGCCAGATATGGCTCTTTCTGCAGGAGCCATAAAGTCAATTTTTTTTCAGGCGCTGTTACAGGAGTGCATACTGTTATAGGAGCATGTACTGTGAGCACTGTGCAGCTCTCACAAAATTACATTTTAAAAAATGTGGCGTTTATGACTCTCATGGCCAAAAAGATTGCCGACCCCTGGTTTAGATGTATGTTTACAGGTTAAAACCTCATAAAAAAAGTGTTATTCCAGTCTTTAATTATATCAAGTGAGGGAATGGGAGATCATATCCTCTTTTAACTTTCTACTACTATTTCCAAAGTTATAACTGTGACTCTTAGAATTTATTTTTGACTAAGAGATGGAGAATATGGAGGGGGTTTAATGTTAGGCCACGAAGTTGCTCAGTGATTTGGTAACTTGAAGCATACAAATTGTACTAGTCATGGTGGTATCTGAGTATTCACATCCACTATCCATGAGTTCCTACAACTTCTTACTGGATTTCTATGATTCCAGGACAATCCCCTTGCCCAGCCTGCCTTTGGGAAGGGAGACTGTGATGATTTTAGTTCCACCCTCCTAGCTGTCATTTCTGTCTCTTCTCAGTTACACAATCTACATTTCCTCAATTACAGTGCTGTTTTTGATGAAAGGTTAAAGGAACTACAATTAATTCTGTCTAGAACAGAGAGAACCAAAAGTTGATCCAAAAAGTATAATAAACGCTTTTGTATGGAGCCCAGAATAAGTTGAGTGATCTTCAAGTTTACTGTTAAAAAACATTTATATTCAACTCAAGGAAAATCTGATGTTTGTAAAGGTTGTTAAATACTGGCATCTAGTTAGCAAATATTTATTGAGCAACTGTACACGCTACTGGATATAGAAATATTAAAAACAAAATGCATTTTGCATGATAACATATGTATAACCCAGATCAAATTGCTTACCATATTTGAGAGAGTGGGGAGGGAAGGAAGGAAGGGAGACAATTTGGATGTTATAATTTCAGAAGATGTATGTTGAAAATTATCATTACATGTAATTGGGGAAAAAAATCTCTGAATAAAAGGTTTAAAAATACAATTCTTGCTATTAAGTTACTTAAAACTCAACTGAAATAAAAATCATTATACATACATAAAAGAAAAATACTTAAAATTTTAAAATAGCTATTATATAAATTAATAATACATTAAGGAAAGGTGGAGTTAAAGAGGCAATGCTTTTTGAAGGTGGGTCTCTAACTGACTAGCAGTATTTTAAATACCAGACTGATTACGTTTGAATAGGCAAAAGGGAATCATTATACATTCTATTTTTCTCTTTTCCCAATTTCTTTATTAAAGCCTCTGGTTTTATATCACAGTCATTTCTGAATATATTCCTTGCCCCTCTCTCACCCAGGAAGAAAGGAGGGAAAACAACAAGTTCAGCAAAACCAACATTGCCCATATTTAATAGTATGTGCTATTGCATAGACAGACTCAACAAACTTAGTTTCCCATGTCTTCATTAAATGGAAGAGGGCATATTTTATAAACTCTTCTCTAGTTTTAGCCTTGGTTCATGAACCCATGGTTCAATTTTGTTTTATTGTCCTGTTCATTTATATTGTTATAGTTATTATAGTTTTCCTGGTTCAACAAAGTTTGCTTTGCATTAGTATGTTTTCCCATGCTTTCTGAATTCTTCATATTTGTTATTTCTTATGGTATAGTCATATTCTATTATATTCACATACAACAATTTGTTTAAACTTGCCCCCAAATGATGGACATTTACATTGTTTTCAGTTCTTTTTTACCATAAAAACAATGTAGCTATGAATATTTTGGTAAATTTGGGACATTTCTGTCTTTCACCACATTGGAAAAACACTCTCTCCCTTCAATGTCCTACCCTTAAACTATTGCCACATAACCCATCTCCCTTTCATAGCCAAACCAGTGATAGAGGGCCTAGTCTCAAATCAGGAAGATGAGTTTAAATCTGGCCTCAAGGACTAATTAGCTGTGTGACAATGGGCAAGTCATTTAACCCCTTTTCCCCAAAGATTCATAGATAAAATGGAGATAATAATAGCGTTACCTCCCAAGGTCATTATGAGGAACAAACAAGGTAATAATTACAAAGTACTTACCACAGTACTGGCACAAAGTAAGTGCTACATAAATGTAAATAATTATAATTGCCTCTATTTTTACTCACTTCACAACCCACTGCCACCTCATCTCTCAAATGAAATGATCATCTTCAAAGTCATCAGTGATCTCTTGATACTCAATTTTTAAATTTCTCAACTTTGAAACACTACTCTGTTGATTATCCTCTCCTCTGTGTTTTCATTGTACTGTTCTCTCAAAGTTCTCTTTTTGACCATTTTATTCCATTTGTCTTCTTTGCTGATTCATCATTCATACTCCTCTCAATTGTAGGAACCTTTCTAGGCTTTCTTCTCTTGATATTTTCTCATTTAGTTTACCTCTCTTTGGCTTCCATGGCTTTAATGATCATCTCTATGCTGATGACTCCCAGATCTATACATCTGGTTCTAGCCTTTCTCTTGAACTCTAGGCGTGACGTCTATTGGACATATCCCCATAGGCAGAGTATCAGCTCTCTGACTATTAAGTTTAATTTGTATTCTATTACTTTCTAAAGTATAGACCAGTGATAGTGAACCTTTTAGAGACCAAGTGACCAAACTGCAACTCTCATGCCCCAAGTGAGCCTTACGCCAGATAGGGGAGGGAGGAAGCACTCCCATTGGCTGCTGGGTGAGGGGCGAGTCATGTGAAAAATGTCCTCAGGAACACGTGGAGAGGGGAGGGGAGCAGCACACAGCCCACCCCCACTCCAGCACGTGTGTCATAGGTTTGCCAGCATAGGCCTAGAGCAGACAATCAACAAAACAAGGAATCAAGTCTTGATTAATAAGATGTAAATGAGGTGTACACTTTCCAAGGTGTGAATTTTAACAATCAGCTCTCAAACTAGAAGGAACTGGGATTAGCACATTTCTGCATAGGACTCTCAAATTCACCACTTTCAAAACTGAATTCCAAACTTTTCCTCTCTTTTGAATTTCTTTATTTCTGTTAAGGATAATACCATGTTTTCAGTAACCCAGGTTTACAACTTTGATGTTATCTTTCCCATCTTACCTTCCCCACATATCCAATAAATTGTCAAATCTTACTATTTTTACTTATGTAAGGGGAGCAAAGGTTGGCTTCTGGGTGGTGCAGCAACTACTGGAACCGGGTAAGTCTTCTATGTAGACCTTTGGCATAAATCCTACCTGGTATTCTTTAGGCCTGGTGGTTTGAATTTTTAAAAGGCCTTGGGGTCAGGAAGGGAATTTTTCCATTGAACCGCCTATTGACAAACTTCCAGTTCCACTTCAGAAGTGGTTTATAGCCTTTTATTCTAATATTATTTTTTAAAATTATAAATAGTAATTTTAACTGGATTTTTATGGTTGACTATTGCATTTTAAACAAGGTAACATTTTAACTTAGTGAACTAGCTAAGATTTAGATTTATCTTACAACCAATTTTCCAGCTGTTTTCTTCTCTCTATTCTCACAGATGCCACTCTAGTTTAGGCCTCTCTTGGACTATTGAAATTGTCCTCCACTGTAATTCATCTTCCACATAGTTTTAAAATTCTAAGTATAATTTGTTACCAGCACACCTTTCTGGCCTTATTATACACTACTCCTATTTTTGCTATTCCTTATATATTACATTCTATCTCCCAACCATGCTTTTGCACTGGCTGTCCCCCACATCTAGAATGCAAAGTCCTGACTTTCCCCTCTTAGATTGTCTTGTAGTCTTAAAAATTCTACACAAAATCTACCTTCACATGAAGTCTTTCCTGATTCACCCAGCTACTAGTATCCCTAGCTCCTATTATATAATTTGTATATATTTATACTAAATACATACATGTATGTATCTATTCTAGATAAAGTTCCTGGTTGACTTCATTTTCTTGTAATTTTTATTCTTTACTTGATTAAGAATTCTATCCCCTAGTCACTGTTATGAAAAATACTTTCATATATTTATCTTTCAATTGTTTTTATGATTAATATTTTTAAGTCAAGTGGCCATTTGGAACTGATTGTGGTATATGGAATGAGATATTAATCTAAACCCATTTTTTTCCAAACTACTTTCCATTTCAAGAAATTATCAATAGTTAGTCCCTGCCCAAAAAGTTTATATCCTGTGTTTATCAAATACTTGTTTGTTTGTTTTTTTGGTTTGTTTCAGATTCTTGCTTATCTAGTTTATTCCTAGCCTAATTTTCTATTTTTAATCAGAACCAAAAAGTTTTGCTGCTTTTTATAATATACTTTGATATTTGTAGGTACTTCATGCCACTTTTTTTGGGGGGGTTTATTTCCCTTGAGGTTATGGACCGTATGTTCTTCCAAATGTATTTCTTTATTATTTTGCCAAGATCAATGAATTATGCCCTTGGAAGTATGGCATAGTGCTAAATCTATAAATTTAGGTAGTATCTTAATTTTTATTATACTGATGCAGCCCAAATGGGAATAATGACTCTCCCTCAAATTATTTAATTCAGTGATTAATTCTTTAAGTAGTATTGTATATTATATTTATGTATCTTAATTTATATATTTATGTACCTGATACAAATGAAATGCTTAATAGATATCAGTTGGCCAACTAACTGAAAATTTTTAGGCAGTTAGATTTATGAAGAAGGTCAGAAGTTTAATTTGGGTAGGAAAAGTTAAATGAAAAAATTGAGGAAAATTTGGAGAACAACAATCTACAGGTCTAGATTTCATGTCCAGGTTTTTTGAGTGAGTTTCAGGGAAAGCATCAGGAAATGAGATAAGAATTTGAGCTGAATTAGGAGAAATTATAAAGGTGATTTTAAGGGGTTTGGAGATATGAGGAAGAACAGAGGCGAAGTATAGGAGAGAAGAAATTTCAGAGAACTTGAGGACAAGTTGAAGAACAACAACCTGAAAGATTTCTCATTCTGACTGTGGCATATGGTATTAGATATTGGGTCTAAACCCTACCCCCCACCCCAAACTAAAGGAAAGAAAGGAAAATGTAGTTGCCTCGGTGAAAGAGAGAAGAAAAAATAAGTAAAACAAATTCACCATCCACTTTTGCTCCTACTTCATGCTGTTAAACGCCAATGGAGGAAATTATACAATTGGATTGGATTTGATACAATTTGTTACATAATCTCAAATAGGTCCTTAGGATAGCATGCTTATCTTCTTATTCTTCATGAATCGATTCTCCATTCCATTCTCCATAGATTTTGTTCCAAATATTTCCTCTCTTGTCACTCCTATAGGCCTTCTCTCTCACAAAAGGTATTTGCCACATACTCTATACACTTTATGAAAAACAAATGACACACAAAAAAAGTCTGTCTAGAATTCCACCAGCAGCGCCACTGTTTCTTCTTCTTTGTTCTAGTCTTGGAGGAAGATTTTTTTTTGGTCTTATCCCTTTTGTGTCCCCTCTGCTATCTTGACCTTACAATCTGCTTGGCTCCCACTAATATTGTCTCTCAGTTTATTGGTTCCTTCACTATAGCTTGTAAAATCAGCCCACCCCATCCTTAAAAAAGAAAAACAAAATTTTATCATAACATACCTGTAAATTATCATATTAATTCTCTCCTTCCAGAGCTAAACTCATAGAAAAAGCTGATTACATTTGGCATTTTATCTGACCTCCCACTTGTGACAATCCTTTGCAATCTGGTTTTGATCTCATAACTGAAACTAATTTTCTTCTTGTTTCTGTTCAGTTGTTTCAGATTCTTCATGACCCCATTTGGGGTCTTTTTGGCAAAGACACTGGAGTGGTTTGCCATTTCCTTTTCCAGATCAATTTACATATGAGAAAACTGAGGCAAATAGGGTTAAATCCACAGTCACAAAGCTAGTAAGTGTCTGAGCCTCGATTTCAACTTGGGTCTTCTTGATTCTAGGTATGGCATTCTATCCACCAAGTAACCTAGCTGCTGGGGTCTGTGATTTCACTGGAATAGTGAATCTAATGATGAAACTTTCTCTTCACATGCAGCCTGACACCTGCTCTGAAACTTTTAGTTTTAAAAAATTGCCTGGTTTCTGAGGGGGCAGCGACTTTCCCCCTATGCCAAAGGCAAATCTTCAAGAATCCATGTATTCTTGACTCTGAAGCCAGCTTTCCATCTGCTATATCATAATGCCTCTTTACTAAGGATTTCTTAATCGCAAAATCCAGTGGCTTTCTCTCAGTTCTCAGACTTCTTGAGCTCTCTACAGTGTCTCACATTGTTCACTATACCTTCCTTCTACATACTCTCATTTCCTTTGGTTTTTGTGACATTGCTGTCTCCTGATTCTCCTTCAAATGATCTGGTTACTTCTTATTCTCCTTCACTAGATCATTGCCCATATCTCAATCCCTTTGTGTGGGTGAATTCCAGGTCCTCTTCTTTCCCTATACTTTCTTGATGATCTCAACAGCTCCCATTGGTTCAACTAACATCTTTATGAAGATTTCTCCTGAACTCCTGGCCTGAATCACCAATTGTCTAGTAAACATTTTGGACTGGAAATGGATTGGTACTTCAAAACTCAATATGTCCAAAATGGTACTCAATATCTTCTCCCCAAACCTCTCTTCCTCTTAATTTCACTTTTTTCCCCTTTTGTTGAGAGCATCGCCATCCTTCTAATTACCTGTTAGCAACCATAGTTACCTCTGACTCTTCTCTTTCCCTCATTCCACATATCCAATTAGTTTTCAAATCTTGTCTATTCCAATTTGACAATATCTTTCAAATTCAACCCTTTCTGTGTGCATAAAGCCGCTGTGCTGGGTTAAGCCGTCATCACATTTGATCTGGAATATAGAAACAGTCTTCTAATTGGTATTCCTATCTTATCTCTTGATCTTATTGATGCTGGTCCACAGTATCAAATATAGTAGATTGATCAAGAAAGAACTTCTAAGGAAAAAAAGAAAATTTTGCAACTAAAAAATTATTGGTAACTTTGAAGTAAGTAATTTCAACTGAGTGATGAGACAGTGTTGAAGGGTGAATGAAGAGAAGAGGAAGTGGAGGCAAAAAGTGTAGACAGCTTTTTCAAGGAGTTTGGTTGAGAAATGGAGAAAGTAGTTACAGCCTAATGAAAGTTTTTTTTTAAGGATGAGATAGATCCGACCATATTTAAAGACAGAAAAGAGGGAACCACTAGAGAGGAAGAGGCTGAAAATATAAGAGAGGATGATTGAGGTTGCAATCTATTATAGAAGTAAAACATATAGCCTCAAAAGAGAAAGAAACCAGAGATTCTAATGTAAGGAGCCAATTTGACTTTGCAGGTATCACTGAAACTTGGTAAGATGAAACTAATGCCTGTAATATGGCTCTGGATAGTATATTTTAATAAAAAGAAAACAGGATAGGTAAAAGGAATGAGGGATTAAGCAGTTTATTATTTATTATTATTTATTCAGAAGGTATACTCATATGTAAGAAAGTGTAGGAACCAGAAGGGAAGATACATAGTAGGGAACATTGGGTTAAGAGAGAATAAGAGAAATCATTTTGTCAATGTGAATATACCATATATTGCCTTGACAGAAAGAAGAAATAGATGAGGAACAGATCATAAGCCCAGCACAAAAGGTTGCAAAAAGGATGTTGCTTAGTGGTGGCCATAGCATAGAAGCTAGGGTATATCATAACTTCTCAGAACTAGTGTATGAAAGGTACCATGAAGTTATCTCTTTCCTCTCCTATTTTCCTTTTTCTTCAGTTATCTCTATATCACCTTTTTTTGTTTTTTTTTTTCCTTCTGTTCTCTATCAGTTTTTATTATATCTCTCATTCCAAAATATATTCCTTTGGAAAATGGACTTTGTAATACTTCCCAGATGAATCCCAGAAGCACTAGGAGACTGCAAAATCTAGGACATTTTTTGTAATTTTAATTTAAATCTAGAATTTATAATTAATTTAGGCTAAATGCATTATAGTAATAAATTAAATCTACAAATATATATTTAAGTTTAAATTTTTAGAAAAGATTGCTTTCTGCCTGTACTGCCATAGCTGCTTGGTACTTTATTTGTAAATATGTCATTGCATTGATCAGTCTATTTTTTGAGTAATTATTCTGTTTCTAGCACACAATAAGGTAACTTGACTCTTATTTTATACAAATGGAAATATATTTATAAAATACTATTCACATTTCAAGCAGAAAAGATCAACTCAAATATTTTCTTATATCTTAAGTTTATTTTACAGCCCAGTATCCAGTAATATACAAGCTATTTTAGTGTATCTCCAACATTGGAAAAGCCCTGTTATTCTAGGTGTGTGCTATTTTATTACTTGGCAATACTATTTGTCTTCACCATGAAGCAACGTAAAATGCCCTCTGTGTAATTTATTTTAAAAATTCAGGAAGGCCTTGAGTTTATACAATTAGACTATTATTAGCAGTAGTGGAGTTCATTAGTTAGAATTCTAAATTTGTTTCTACATACATTGCCATCTGGGAGCTTACTAAAACCAACCAACTTAAAATGGAGCTGCTATTTAGTTTTCAATTGAAATGCCCAAGTACAGATAGCAAGCATACTTGCTTTACTTTTCACCAATCAAATATGAAAGGATTTCTTTTGGGGGTTGGGGGAACCACTACAAATGTACTAATATTTTCAATTTACTCTCAATTTCCAGTTAAACCAATTTCTCTCATATATTTGCTGCAATGTTTCTTTGATAACTTTTCTTGGTGCTGGTTCTTCAGTATACATACCTTTAGCCAGCTGGGAAAATCCCAAGTTAAGAAGACTAGTGTATTGGAAAAACAAAATAAACAAAGTTTGCAAAGTCAGTATCACTCTGTCTCAGTCTTCATTATGTGACCCTCATATTTAAAGTGTTGCTGAGGCAGACAAGGATTCATTCATACTGCACAAGAGCTTTTAAGAAGGCAACATTCGCAAGAACCCTCTCTGAAGTCTCCTTTTTATGTGCTTCTAGGCAGATCACTATATCCTACTTCTTAAAAATTTTGTCTTAGCTTGACCAAATCCCACATTCAGTTTCTATTTTTAAAAAGCACAATTTTAAAGGAAACATACACTTTCCTGAATGTAGCTGGGACTATGAATTTTAGTAATGACTAGAGCTATTATGTCACAGAGTTTAGGTAATTTGAGAGATATCGATTCCTTGACTAAGACTTTGAAACTTGCTCCAGCTTCTTTAGCCACACAGGATTTCTACCTGGGCTGTAGATGAGGGTAAAATATCCCATGGAGAACTCCTTCAATAACTACATTTGGAAAATCATCTGAAAAACAAAAGAAAAAAGCCTTATTTCTTATGTGCATCAATATAACACTTTTTGGAAAGAACTAAATAAGGTAAGACTCACTATAATTTAAGAAATGGCATCCGTCTCCTGTTTATCCATGTTCTGGACGGGCTATTAGTAATGCTGTTTCAGCACTAAAGCCACTTTAGTTCAGCACTAGGCACTACATGAATGCGCTGCCAGATTTGTAGCTTATTGATTTAAGGGATGTTCTAATACTTAATGCTGCTGGGCTCCAGCTCTTTATCTGAATCTTTTCTCACAAGGAAGATGGATTACACTGGCAATTCAATTTCTAACAAAATCTCAATATACTTGAAAGAATTCCAAGATTTCTACTGGGAATACTTCACTGCAGGTTTTCCACTGTGGTTTACAGCAGCATTTAGTCCAAGTCATTTTGAGGATGCTGGTGCTATCAAATATGCTTCTTTAGAGCAATAAGATGCTATCCTGTCTTCCTAACTTAAAAGGGCAAATTTCCTAAAAAAGTCAACCTGTCATACTTGAAAAATCAGCCACATATTCAGTGGATGCAAAGGAAAATCATTGCTAGAGCCTTTTCCCTATATGTTGGTTCCTAAAGCAGGTAAAATATGAATGGATTATGTGAGCAAGGAAACTAAGCTATTAACACTCAACTAGCATTTTAAATCCATCCCAACATATGGAATTACATAGGAGATTGTGATATACATAGGTGTACTAGTATTATAACCTCCATTATACAAGGAAACTAAGACTTAGAGAGCCAACTTAGGGAGGCCTCAAGTCAAAAAGGTTATATATGGTTTCAGGTCTTTCTGACCTCTCATTCTGATATTCTATTGCTCTCATAAAAGATAAATCTTTCAAAGCAAAGAAATTAGGCTTCATGAAGAAGCATGATAACATCTGGATGGAAAACTCAAAATTATTTTTTGCTTTCATTGGTCCTAGCTATATACAATGACTAGAACAGATAAAAAACTCAGATTTTTCAGTTCTGATCTTTAGTCATCCTATTTATATTTAGTATGCATAAAGGTATTCAGGCACAAAGTCTAACTTTGAGAGGCTTAATTTCCATTTGAAAGAAGTAAACTAGAAGTTTCATTTGATGGTATTTGTCAGTCACTGAGTTCTGATTCATGTTAGAATTTGTTCATGCTGGAAGGGTAGGATAAGGAAATCAGACAAAACTTTTAGTTCTATTTGCTCCATGGGGTACAGGCATATATTACACACATTCATACACACACACACATCAATAACATTCTGAGCTAATGGTTTATTCAATTATAAGTTTACAGAAAATGTATATGATCTGAATACCTATTTATAAACATATTGTACTTATCAAGGTCTTATGAAAAAGTTTGATAATTTTTATATGGCTACTATCTTCAAAATCCTTTGGTCCTTTAACAACTTGTGAAATATTACTTTTAGGAGTACTTTAATATTTAAGAGCTAAACTAATTAGCTACAGATATTCTAAAAACCATTTTTTGTAGATAATTGATCCAGTATTACTAGAACATTATTTTCCAAAAGAAATTTTGGCCTAATCTGGCCTAAATTTGGACTTCAAAGGTTTTAAGATACCTAGAAAAAAAATCAAATCACACAGCTAGTATATATCTGAGGCCAGATTTGAAAACTGCTCCTCCTGATTCCAGGCCTAAAACTCCATATACCTACCTGTCCCTTGAATGCTCTTTCATACAGAGAATATTCTCCTAAAAACACAATAATGTATCATTGTATCAATGTATATTGGTGGTACAGTATATTTGGACTTTGGTAGTGGGTTTGGAATTAAATAGATCTGCATTAAAATCTGGCCTCAGATATGTACTAACTGTGTGACCCTGGGCAAGTCACTTAACCTCTCAGCCTTAGCTTCTTCATCTGTAAAATGAAGATAGTAACTACCTCCCTGGTTTGTTGTGAAGATGAAACAAAATAATATTTGTAAAGTGCTTTGCAAACCTGAAAATGCTATAAGTAAACTCTAGTTATTTATATTTATTTATCTATAATTTTTATAATTTATTATATATTATATAATTTATAAATTATAATTTATAATATTACTTATAATTTATAATTATTTATTTATAATTTCCACTGAAATTTAGGGTTTATATGGTCAAGAAGCTACATTCAGTTTACTATGGCAAGATAGTAAAAACATTTTTGGTTAAAGTATGCCTGAATATTAAGTTACAACATAGAAAAGTTTCACTTTAAGTGCTAAGATTTGAATGCCTCTTTTTCCCTGCTTAGTCTTCTATAGGGTTAATGATGCTGGATATGCTGAAATATCCATCAATAATAATATTTTTAAGACTCAGAATTCAAATAATGGTATTGTTGAATAAAATCATATGAATAAATCTTTGCTAGTTAACTTTTCTATTTTTGAGGCCCTCTATCACCTTGTCTCATATAACTTATATCACCTCATTTTCCACCATTCTTCAACATGAATGAGGCAAGCACTAGCTGGCAGACTTATTATTATTCCAAACTAATTCCTGTCCTTTTTTACCTTTGCTCTACTTGTTCCTTCTTTTGGGAATGTCTTTATGATGCCTCTCTGATAGTATGAGTCCTACATTTCTTTAAGGTCCAATACAAGTTAGCTAGTTTTGAGGAGCTTAACCTTATTCAAGAATCTGGACTACTCCAGCACGCAGTTACCTCTTTCTTAGAGTTTTTAATCTGAACAGTGTTAGCATTTGGACCTAAACATAGCTGGAAGAAGTGTAGATAGAGGTACTGTTAAAGGTAAAGTAGTACATTTCTTTCTAGTTGGCATATTAGCATATTAAGAACACTGAATACTAGTTAGCATCTCTCTCTCTCTCTCTTATATAATATGTATATGCACACAGACATAATATGCGTTAAAGTTTGCAAAAGTGCTGTGCATACTACCTCATTTAATCCTTATAACAATCTTGTGAAATAGGTGCTACTACCTCATTTTATAGATGAAGAAACTGAGACTAAGAGAGGTTAAGTGATTTGCTCAGGATTACACTGCTAGTGTCTGCAGTTTCAGCCACACTCAGATCTTCCTAACTGTTCTACTGTTCCACTTAACTACACAAAGAATATTTTTGAAATTTTTATAATCTCCACGAAACTGGATTAGTAGTTAGGAGACTTGGGTACTAGTTCTGGTTCTGTCACTTAATCAGTATGTGCAAGTGGGGCCAAGGTACTGGTATAAATGTCTCAGTACTTCAAATTCCTTATCTGTAAAATGGGAATAATAATATTATTATTCACAGGGTTGTTGTGAAGATCAAAGAAGATAATGGATGTGAAAGAGTTTTGTAAACTATAAAGTGTTTTATCATTATTAAAGCATCTTAAGTGGACAGTTTAGAAATTTAAACAATTCCTTACAGAGGAATGAATGAAGCAATTATTTCTTCTGATTGATCTTGAAGTTGTTGGTGGCTTGTGATATATCTAATGAATTCTATTTAAAAAAGAATTTTAAAGAATAATATAAAGGCTACCAATGAAATGAAGCTATTATTCAAATGGAAATCAGGGTGTATGTGCAATACAGAGATTAAGCTTTAGAGCAAAGCATTTAAAAATAACTATTTTTCCATTTCAAACCTAAAAATGAAATTAACCATAGTCAACCACAGCTAAAACAATAATATAATAATTTTCAAATAACTATTTATTTCACAACATTTTTGTTAGAAAAATTAGTTTCTCTTGAAAGACCTGCTCCAATTTGTATTCTAAATGTCTTTTATACAAAAAGCATTACTTTATTGACAGATTATTAGGCTCTGGACCAATGTTATTCTATAAGGTCTGTATTAAAAACATGGTTTATGTGGTGCATGGTCAGATCAGTAAAGAGCTGTTAACACATGACAGGTTTGATTACCGTTGGCTGTAGGCAAGACATATGGATCCCTTAGGAACAGCAGCACTGGTTGGTGGGACAGTTTGCTGGAAAGGTCAAGAACGGGAATGTCAGCATCAAGGGATAGTAAACAGAAAATACTACAAACTAGCTTTGAGGTGATCAAACTGCTACACAATGATGTCAAGAAGGGTATTTTTTTATGTATACACTTTCATACACACTATGTATAACACAGAAAGACATATTTCCAACTATGTAGCAAGCTTAATTTCTAAAAGGTCAAGCTAACATTGCCATGTTTATATAGTCTGAAACAAATATATAATTTTTATTACATACAAGCCTTGAAAAGTTACAGCATTATTAACTGACAAGTCAGTATTTTTGTCAGCTGCATATAATGACGTAGGAGTCTATATTCTTTCATTTATAAATATAAAAAATTATTTCAGTGTCCTTATTACAGGAACCAATAGTATGCTAAAACCACCAAGTGTCAGGACACTGAAGAAAGCCATTAACACTCAAAATATTTAAGTATATAATAGTACTGTGAATTTACATAATACTTAATTGATCAGCTCTCACCTGAACTCTTCAGATTCTGTTTCCTCAAATGAGCTAAAATAAAAATAAAATTATAGAGAGAATGGATCATTGTATATAAATGAAAGAATAATAGCATGCATTCATGTAGCACTGAAGAGGGCTTTAAATAAAGAATTTATTAAATTTTAAATTTAATACACAGATGGACCCTAAACAATGGCATTTTCTTGAATTCCATTTTTGCCTAACAGAATTACTTAAAAATATCTAGATACTGGTTCTAACATATATGGACAAGGGCATAAAATTGTGAAAGTCTCTAAGTAAATGTGTAATTTGTTGAATGTTCACTCCATCAACTATTAGAGAGGTCCCAGAAGATAGTTCTGGTTTAAGAAAATTCCTGTCAATTATGGGCTTAGGCCTGGTGATGACTGATGAGTATAGGTGGCTCACATTATGGGGTATAATTAGCTATATGGGTGGGAAGAGAGGGTGGTCACTTGTTGAAGAGTGGTTATGTCAAGACAGTCAATGAGTCAGAGGACCATAGATTTATAGTTTGAAGGTATCTTAAAAGTCGTCAAATCCAACCCTCTGATTTTAGAGATGCAACTGAGGGTCAGAGAGATTAAATAATCTGCCCAGAGTCACAAAGCTATATGAACTATATGATATCATTGAAATTATTTATGATATCAATTATCAGTCAGTTGGCATCTAAGATTTAGGATCTCAACCTTACTCTCTTTAAACAATTTTATAGAGGAAAAGAGGCAAGCTTAAGTACCTTACATATATTTTTATTGTGCTGGAGTGGTATGCCATTTCTTTTTTCCAGTGTATTATAGCAAGCAGAGGTTAAATAACTTGCCCAAGGTCATATAGCTAATAAATATGTCAGATAAAATTTGATCTTGGGCCTTCCTGACTCTAGGATTCTAGCTGTGACTTCAAGTAAAGACATTAGCTTAATAGTCTACCTAACTTCATAACTAAGAAGTTAAAATTTCCTTCTCAAATACCTTGGAACAAATCAGATTTTTCCTTTACATAAGCATGACTTAATGAACTTGATGACCTCATGAGAGGCCTTTGAGGAATACCTTTAATTACAGGTAGTGGGACAAAAGAACTATTTTTCGCTCAATGTTCTTAATGAATACTGGGCAACTATCTAATTCCAAATAAATATAGTTCAAGGAGTAGGTATGCTCATAAATTTTATATGATTCAGTTATGGGACACTAAAGGTCATTTAGTCTACTTCTCTCACTTTACAGATGAGGAAACTCAGACCTAGAGAGTTTCAGTAACTAATAGAACTGACCTTTATTTTTCTATCCATGAGTTTTTGTTTTATTCATGAAAACTATATAAAACCATATGGCCTGACTGTCACCACTATGCAGTAAGAAGACTACTTCAGGTAAGGGTCAATACATTATGTAGATACAACTGGGTCTAAAACTGAATACTGCAAACAAAACAGAGCAAAAAAAAATCTAGGGGTGAGAAAAGATAGGATGATAATAGGAGGGAAAAGAAACTCTTTTTTTTCTTCTGTCTCCAGGCAGAGTATTGTTAATGCTCTCTCAGAGGCAAAGGGGCAAATCAAATTTAACTACATACACCTCTACATCATGTCTTGCCTTCAGAAGTCAAAGCCTTTAAAATGAACTTCTGGATATAACTGAATGTCTAATTTGGCAAATTCTATAGTTTATCCCATGATGGGAAATACACTTCAAAAACATATCCAGTATGTTAAAGACAAATCTTACCCACAACTTTCTGTCTTTGGTAGAGAGGGTAAATGTCGTACATTTAGAAAATCAAGAAATAATTTTGGAAGCTCCTCATTTTCCAAAATGACAGCCTGTACAAGTAGAATATGGTAGAATTAAGAACTAAAGTAAAGATTAGCAACCACAGGCCATTTCAAGTATCAGTCATAGGTAATATTTTTAAAAGGCTAACATTTCACAAAAATTTTTGCCCATTCACCATTTTCAAATTCACAAGCATTACTACTTGCCAATTCAATTTAAACCCTTCTGCACATCTCAAGCTTTGATACACATATGTGCCTTTTATATAAATATCAAGAATTATGTCAGAGATCCCCTCAGACTTATAACTATCAGTATTATTGGACAAACCTAAACTTAACACAAAACAATTTATGTGTATTTGAGCAAGAAATGGATTTGCATATCTGATACCTCCATTTGAACAAATACTCCCTTACAATGTAAGATTACAGGAGACTACTATAAATTCAGTCAACACTAGAAATATTTTTGTCAGACACATCAGTTTAACCTCTTTAGCTATCAATTCATTCAGTCATTAGGGCTAAAAAATATTTTATTACTAGTTGAACATCTCCACTTAAAAGGACAATGACAACTTCACTATCTGAAAAAGTACTTTTTCTATGGCATTTCTGGTTAAATATTTTTATTTTGCTCAATGGCTCAGTATTCCAATTCCATGAATTCAAGGAATACATAATGTGATGTTTTTATAGTGCTTTAAGATTAGCAAAAGTTCACAAATCTGTGATGCAAGTGTTGTTATGACCACCACTTTACAGGGGAAAACTAAGAGAGGCTAAAAAGGTGACTTTGCCTAAGGCCATACAGCAGGTAAGTATCTGAGGTAGGATTTGATTATAGATCTTCCTGACTCCAAGTCAGGATAGTAGGATGTGCAGTATTTTAACAAAGATGTATGGTTAATGGTGAGGGTAGGATTTAACTTTATAAGGAAATCCCTTTGAGGACATGGACTATTAACTTTTTGTCTTTGTATCCCCACCACCTAATATAATACCTAGCACACAGCAGTCATTAGTAATTATTTGGTAAAAGGATATCTCATAAATTCTGATCAAGGATTATGTGGAGAAATTGAAATGAATATATTTAGACCAGAGTTTTGAATAAAGTAGTTAACAAACATCTGAATGAATGAATGAATGTCAGAATGCTTGTGTTATTTTTATCATGTATATGGCACAGATAGTTATGGCAGGCATATACCTCTGACAATTATGGTGGAAGTCGCTGGAAATATATAATACAAAACAAAGTTTAGATAATTTTTAAAGAACACATGCAGAATACACAAATTGAATCACATTGCATAATTTACAGTTCTCAGAATTTATATCTTGAACAGACAAACTTCATTGACCATCCTTGAAAAATATTACCATCTGTTATATGCATTGAGTTTAATTTTAACCTCTTTAGCTATCAATTCACTAGCACTAGCACAAAGCACTATAAAAGTTGTATTATTTGTGACAAGTTGCAGTGATTCAGGTATATTATGATTATTATTTTTTGATAGTTATTTAAGAGTATCAGGAAATACCTACTTGAATAAGCTAACATAATGCTGTAGAATTACAAAAATCATTCATTCAAAAACATCTGGATTCTTTCTATTATTTGTGCAGAATAATTTTTTTTGGGGGAAAGTAACAGTTTTATCTCTACCCTCATCTTTTAAAATAAATTAAAACAATGAGAAGTGTGGGACATTTTTAAAAAAATTTTTAAACATTTATTAATATTCATTTTTAACCTGTTTACATACTTTATGCCCCTACTTTCCCCTTCACCCCCCGCTCTCCCCCCACCCATAGCTGACGCACATTTCCACTGGTTGTAACATGTGTCCTTGTTCAGGGCCTATATGTGGGACATTTTAAATGACTTGAACTACTTCATTTCCAGGATCCCAAGATGTGTCATCCATCACTGTAGTATGTAAAAGTGTTCATGTGTTCAGAGCACCACTTTGGTTTTATTAATGTAAGATTTAGAGAATGTTAACAAGGTGAATTATTTATTTTTCATGATGGATTGGCTTTCAATGCACTGGTTACAGTCAGAATGTAATCATTAATGAGAGAAGATAGGCAAAAAAAAATCTGCTTATATCTCTGAACACCATCCCACATAATTGCAACATGCCCGAAATGACCAACAAACTTAATTTTCTCAATGAAAGGCAGCATGACCCAGTGGATAGGGTGCTAGTCTAGAAAGACTTAAGCTAAAAACTCAACTCAGGCACTGATGTGGGAAAATTCTATCTGTGCCTCAGTTTCCTCATTTTTAAAATGGGGAAGTAGGACTCAATGTATTCCATACTCCTTTCTGCTCTGAGACTAACTATGAGGAATGGTTATATAATTTTAGGTGAGGTATAATGACAACTGTTTCTAATAAAAGGACTTTAGGATAGTCACTGTGTATTGTACAATGAGCTTTCTGCCATTGTTTCCATAAAAGAATGACAAAGAAAATCCCAAAGAAGGCAGAAGGAAGTCTATATTGGTGAGAGGTAATATTCAATTAGATAAATATTTTATCCAGTAAAGAAGGATGAATAAAAAAGCATTACAACTAAATAAAAAAGGCAATACAGGGTTACTTTAATTAACTAAAGTTAGCTAAATTTAATATTAGCTACATAAAATATGTATAACTTACTTCTACTTGTAATAATATAAAAACAAATATTAATAAAGTGTCATCTATATATGTAAAAAATAGCTAACTGTAATCATTATCTGTGAAAGACTGAAAAGACTGATATAGGACCAGCATTGTGTTCCCTTGGCCTATGGGAGAAAGTTGCCATTTGTAGCTTGTTGAAACTTTGTCGCTTAAAATTCCTTGTTTCTAGAAACCTTTGTTAAAAAAGAACCTTCTCCATTCCTCACTACAGGCTTAGAGACAGGAATCAGGTGCAATCACTATATTTGAGCAAGGCCTCACAGGAATATGAACTTCTTGTCTGTTATACAAATTCCTGAAAAGTTATTTATAAATCACATTTTTGTAATTTAATACTGTGACAGACTGTCCTCTTCTCATCCTGAGCCAAAATTAATGAAGTCAACTGTACATATTAAATGTAAGTAATGAGCCTAGGCCTTCTCTCAATTTGACATCTTCAGCATGGTAAAATTACAATTTAAGAAGAAAGAAAATAATGTAAGGGAAGAGGTCTTGGTTTGTTGCCTTTGCTCTTTTGTTTTAGACCTTGTGAGTTTATAAAAGACAAGAGAACAGGCTATCAGGAAGTTCAGAAATAAAGCTTGTGCTGGAGCTTTTGGCTAGCAAGTCCACTTTGTAACCTGAGGAGGAAAGGTGCAACTTTCAGGACCCAGCCCAGGAGTGCAGCAGTGATGATACTTTTAGATGTGAACTTAGTGATACTGTGGGGAGACTATATTAAATCTCAGCCACCTCTCCAAAGGAACCTTAGTGTTATAGTAAAGAGTATGCCACAAAATGTTGGTGGGAGGTAAAGTATATACAAAAAGTACATAAAGTTCTCTCAAGTCATGATGTGACCTGAGAACACATTGCTTGACATCTCAGTGCCTAGCACTTAACTCTCAAGGGCAAAACTCTTAAAAAAAAACAAAACCAAACAACCAATACTTTCTGACTTGGGATCAATACTGTGTATTGGTTCCAAGGCAGAAGAGGGGTAGGCCATGAGGGGTAGGCCATGAGGGTTAAATGATTTGCCCAGAATCATACAGTTAGGAAGTATCTGAGGCCAGTTTTGAGCCCAGGACCTCTTGGCTCTAAGATTGGCCCTTAATCCACTGGGCCACCCTTTCAAATACTTTTGATCACATAACATAACTGGTCTGATGGTTTAATATTGGTTCAGAAAGAGGAAGTTTGAGAGCTTACATAAAAGAGGGAGGGGTTAAAATTGAAGAATGTTGTGGGATAAGGGGCAGGTATGAATGCTCTGAAGACAAGCCTCACAACCGGCTATAACTGGGAGTGGGATGAAATCTTTTTTTCCCATTCTCCAAATGGTTGATCCTTTAGGATTGTGACATGGCTTTATTGGGTCATGCCCCCATTTTGGATTACATTTCTCTTAGCCTACAAATTGCAGTAAGTTGCCCACTTGTA
Organism: Gracilinanus agilis; assembly: GCF_016433145.1. Classification (NCBI taxonomy): domain Eukaryota; kingdom Metazoa; phylum Chordata; class Mammalia; order Didelphimorphia; family Didelphidae; genus Gracilinanus; species Gracilinanus agilis. The sequence continues at coordinate 280,514,017 of NC_058130.1, read as the reverse complement.
TCAATGGATGAAATGGGCATTTCCTATAACAGATAATATCAGATCTAAACACAGGCTTTAATTTCAGGGATGCTGAGATCTTCATTTCTGAATAGTGGTCAAAATTAATAGTAATTCCTCATGTTTTAGCTTTAAATCTCTTTGATTCATCATCTTCCTCTAAAATCTAATGAAGAAAGATGAATGAATGAATGAATAATGAAAAATGGAAAGGAAGGAAGGAAGAAAAGAAGAAAGAAAGAATGGAAGGAAAAAAGAAAGAAAAGAAAGAAAATCCTAAATTCATTTGAGGAGATTCTTACTGAAAGTGATTCTTCTGAAAATGGAGGAGTAACTAGAATAGCAGCACCTTTTCACCATGAAAATCCTCTCTGACCAAGATTAAAATATCACCACAACCGAATACAGGAGTGAAAGAACCAAAAAGGAGACAGAGAAATGACCTTCAAAAAAAAAAAAAAAAAGAAAAAGAAAAACCCAAAAGGTAGGCAGAAACCATCTGGGGAACTGAGGTGAGAGTAGAGCAGGGCTAGCAGGAAGCTATAGCAGTGAGTGAAGAGCAAACCACAACCCCTCCCCTCTACCCCACATCTGCTCTTATAGGTTCTCAATTTAAGCCCGAGTCAGGCCCTGAGATCTAGACTGGTCAAAAGTGGTCAAAGTCAAATCACACCCCTTGAAATTTCAAACTGTGGAGAAGTCTGGAGTCTCAGCCCAGGGCAATCTGGGCTGAAGCATGGGCCCAGAACAAAGCCAGGAATCCCAGTCTGGGCTTGGGATGAGGACATAATCCACAGTTTGGGGTAAGGACACAGTTCACAGAGGGATCCTCCCTTTTTTGCCCAAAACTAAGGGTGGAGCTCCAGGACAGGACAATGAAGGGTGTGCCTGATTGAATCAAGAACACCTTGATTCCAAAAACCTGAGCCTAAGCCTGGGGCTAGAATTTGATCAGCCCCTGACCTGAACAAGTTCAGCCTGGGATCAAAAGCTTACACCTAAGCCTGAGGAAAGTCTTTAAGCTATCAGCATCTGAAGGGTCAATTGAATCAGCAGGGGGAGGGGACTCTCAGAGCTCTCAGTCCTCAGACCATTTGGTAAACTAGTAACAACCCAGGAAATAAGCTGAAAATAGCATCAAGGAAGGAATGAAGTTTAAGAGGGTACACCAATTTCCCAGAAAACAGAGCTTACCTCTAATTAGATAGGAAAAATGACTAAACAACAAAAAGCGCCTAACCCTAAAAGAATTTTATGAGCAAGGTGCAGACACAGAAGGGGACAGCGAAAGCAAATGAAATGCACACAAAGTCCAAAAGAAAAATATGGATTGGACATAGAGTCTGGAAGAGCTCAAAAAAAGACTTCAAAAACTAATTAAGAGAGGTAGAGAAAAAGTGGGGAAGGGAAATGAAAGTGATGCAAGAAGAAATGGGCCAATTGAAAAAGGAGAACCAAAAACTGACAGAGGAAAACCAGGCCTTAAAAATCAGAAATGTCCATCTAGAAACTAATGAATTCATGAGAAATCAAGAAGCAATAAAGCAGAATCAAAGGAATGAAAAAAAAAACAGAGGAAAACATGAAATATCTTATTGAAAAAAAAACTGACCTAGAAAATAGATCTAGGAGAGACAATGTGAGAATTATTAGACTACCTGAAAGCCATGATGAAGAAAAAACCTTGATTATCATATTATAAGAAATTACCAAAGATAAGTGCCCAGAGATCCCTGAACAAAAAAAAATTAAATCCAAATTGAAAGAATTCACAGATCACTTCCCGAAAGAAATCCTCAATTGACAACTTCCATGAATAGTTAATTAATATCTAAATTCAAGAGCCACCAGGCCAAGGGGAAAATACTTCAAACAGCCAGAAAGAAACTATTCAAATACCATGGAGCTACAATCAGGGTCAAGTAGGACCTAGCACCTTCTACATTAAAGGATCATAAGTCATGGAATATGATATTCAGGAAGGCAAAAGATTTGAGTTTAGCCTTGATGCTACAGAGTCACCTATCTAACAAAACTGAATATATTATTTCAAGGGGAAAATGGTCATTTAATAAGATAGAACATTTCCAAGCATTCCTGAGGATCTACCCCCAATATTCTGCTAGCCAAATTGCATATATACTGCATGTGTTATTTAGAATTTCTGGGACTCTATTTAAGAGCTATTTGGAGCTCATTTGAGCATTAAGGTATATAGATTATATGACAAACTTCCTGTGGACATTTTAGGGGACTTTGGAAAACTACATTTCCCATGATTCCTCTTATTAAAAAAATGGAGGCAGACAGAAAGCGTGATGATGTAAGAGAGGGGAATAAGACTCCTGGGGTCAGGAGGGGCGGTCTCTTTCTGTTACCTGGGTGCACGAAGGTACGAAAGGTAAAATAGCTGATGTGGCAAGCTGAATCCTTACAGGTAGCGTGGTCGAATAATTTATCTCTATCAGCATGGCTTTTATTAAAATACTATTTTCCTTTTAATATCTGCCTTCATCATTTTTAATCGTTACATGTGTTCATTTCTTTGTTCAAACTATCTACCATGCTTGTCTCATCTCTCTGATGAAGTTCCTTTCTTCTTAAAGGGCCAAATTCAGATTTCACTTCCTCTAAGAAGCCATTCCAGACATTCCTTAAATTTCTGAGTGCATTTTGCTAGGATTTCCCCTTTGCATTCATCACATTTTCTCCAGTATCACTACTTTTTTTTGTTTATATGTTCTCTCTCTGCTATCCACTTCCCATTAGAATATAAACTTCTGGAGAGTAAGGGCTACTGTATTTATTTTTATATTCCCAGTGACAAGGGCCAAAGCCCTTGTAAATATAGTATACAATAGTAGGTGCTTAATATTAAATTATTGAACTTGGTCTGGAGCTTAATGCCCTCCATATTTGGTACCATAAAATATGCCTGCCCTCTCCTAAATATGTTTGACTTCTGGTTTCTGTTCTTTACTTTGTCAGTTAAAACATTATTGGACAATGTGCTCCCAGACTTACATTGCTCTGTAACTGCTGATTAAAATTTTTGGTAGGGAGAATTTCCTTGCTTAGCATTCTTTGGGATTTTTTTCCTCTATAAATACAAAGCACTGGAAACTAGTCAACAAAGTACAAGAGATAGAACTGAAACCGAAGTTTTTTTGACTTAGAGAGTCAAGACACCAAGATGCCTCTCTAGAGAAAAGCAAACAGATGGATGTATAGTGGAGTGTAAGTATATAAAAAGTCATTTTGAGGATGATGTAGAATATTTTCCATTTCTATGGTTAGAACCCAAAATACAAATATATAATAAGTATATGTTCATCATATCTATTTTTCTACAAAAAGGTGATGTGACAGAGTAGAAGTAATATTACAAATGGAGTTAGGACACATGGTTTCAAATTCCAACTCTCTTACATCCTTGTATAACCATAACATGGCACTGTAAACTCTCTGAGCTTGTTTGCTCGATGGGAAAATGGGAAAAATAACATATGCCAACTACTTCATAGGGCTGCTATGAAGAAAGTGCTTAATAAAACTTAATAAAAAAGTGAAAATTTGTTATTGTTGGTGTCTATAAACTTAAGCAATGGAATAACCATGAAAGGCCAAAGCACAGACATCCATTTACTCAACCTTCTTCCACTTCTATTCCATATTTTCTCTTGCTTTGGGATCAGTAACCAAACCAATTTACTACTGTTGCTCAAAAAGCTATATCAATAGGTTGTTCTAGGGAACAATGAACTATTCCTGTGTCTCTCTAGACCCAAACTTCCTTCCTGACAACTATTCCACTCCACATGTTGTTTCTCCCATTACAATACAAACTCCTTGAGGAAAGACATTTTCACTTTTATATTTATATTCCCCAAACCTAATGAATGCTTTAAGTGTAAAATCCTTTAAAATCTAGTGTTCTCTGCCCTTCCATTTCTCTTATAATTTATGCACTGTCCATTTCTTATCTCCCTCATCTACTCTTCAAACCAGTGACACTGGTCTCTTTGCTGTTCATTAAACAAGATTTATTCCATCTCCAACTTGGCATTTTTGTTGATTCTTCTCCATATCTTGAATATTCTTTTTCCTTGTCCTTTGTCTCCCAGCTTCCTTCAAGATCCAGCTTAAAATATCACATTCTATGGGAAGTCTTTTGCAATTTCTCTTAATTCTTTCCTTTTATTGATTATTTCCAATTTATCTTTTATATGAGCTTTCTTTCACCTAGTAATTTGCTCTTTTATCTTCCATGTTAAATAGTGAGCTCCTTGAGGACAGGAGCTTTCTTTTACCTTTCTTTCTTTCTTTATTTAAAATATATTTATTTATCTGTTTAATTTAGAGCATTTTTCTCCCAGAGCCGACAAGGAATTCCACTGAGTTTTACATATAACATTGTTGAAAACCCATTTCCATATTATTAATAACTGCAAAAGAGTGATCATTTAAAGTCAACATCCCCAATCATATACCCATTGAACCATGTGATCTTCTGTGTTTTTACTCCAATAGTTCTTTCTCTTGATGTGGATAGCATTCTTTCTCATAAATCCCTCAGAATTGTCCTGGATTATTGCATTGCTGCTAGTACATTGTGCCACAATGCATCCATCGCTGTATACAATGTTCTCCTGGTTCTGCTCCTTTTTACCTTTCTTTAGATTACCAGTGTGTAGCATAGTGCCTATCACATAGCAGACACTTAATAAATACCTACTGGTTGAATTATTTCTTCATTTTCAATCTCTCATTTAGTTATTCAAGAAGTACAGTGAGAATTAATTAAAATAGCATCTTAAAATATTTCTAGATATATTTCTAATATACTTTTTAAAGTAGCAAATAGTTATCAAATATTAAAACTAAGTTAGTTTTCTGTAGGTTTTTAAAAAACTAGATAAAAATGTTAATTTTTCTTCTCAAAATATATCATTTTCACAAGAATAATTGTTCTCATTCCTTGAAGTGGCACAAAAAAGGAGTTAGCAAAAGTGGATATTTCTTCTTAAATATCAAAGTCACATACTAGACAAGAGAATTTATAAATAATTTCTTTGTTTAATAAATGATTGAGTGGAAAAATAAAAGACCTTAAAATAGACTATGTCTCTTGAAAGCCCAATATTTACTCCACTCGAAATGTCTTTTTTCTTGAAAAGGTACAATTATTATCATGTAACACAAATCACAAAATCCCAATTTTTCTACCTTATCAGCTTTATAAAATCACATTCCCAGAGGATTCCATTGATTACTTGCATATGTTCTTTTAGTGACATCCCAAGTACTTAATTGTCAGTTATCTTTTCTTCTTCTCTAAGTAAAATATGGTCACAAAATTACAGAGGGACTTGTTCTGCCTTAACCTTAGCTAGATGCCATCATGCAGTGGAAAACACTGGTAAAATATCACAAGATAATGCTGTCCGACAAGGGAGACATATAAACAGTGTAATGATTTCCCACGAGTTTCCATTTTAGAAAATTGTCACTAAAGCCAGCATAAATGGTGACACATCTTCACAGAGGACACTCTGAAATCGAACACTGGCATTCTAGTTAGGTCCAAACCTACTCAGCAGCCAATTATAACAGGATCTGAACATCTTGTTGAAAACTTGAACAAGAACACTTTCTAACCTCCTAAAATCACTGCACAAAGCTGCATTGTTTTCACTGATTGGATTCTTTTATTCTTTCTTCAAACATTCAAAAATATATTTCTTTCCATTTTCTACCATAGTTTCTTAAAAAAAAACAACCCAGAGTGCAGAAAGTCACAAAAAGCTATGGCAATGAATTAAGTAGTATATAGTTTCTAAGAGTCCTTAAAGCTCTTTCTCTTTCTATCTGGTTTGGTTTGAAATGCCCAATATTAGGGTGAAAAAGTTCATGACAGTTTTTTCTCTCTTCACTGAGAGATGCTTCTTACTAGGCTTTATTCAGAGGTGCAGCTAAAAACAGGGAAGGAAGAAAATCAATATCTCTTTGCTGCTGTAAGTAGGCCGCTATGTCACCCTCCTTGGGGGCTAAGAACCGTAAGCTTTTAGAGGGCTTTAGAGTCTATAATCTTTTATGTATCCATTTTCTACCAGATGCTTATAGTTTCATGGAATGATCCAAAGTAGAGCTAACAAGAGAACATTTTAAACTAAAAAGTGAGACTAATCCTCAAAATGATCATGTCTGTGTGAAAAAATGAAATTCTATGACTACTGGAGAATCATCATTTATAGTGATTTCTATTCCTTATTTAGACAAAGTATGAATGATAATTCCTTTTATATTCTGCTAATTTGTTTAGGATAAAAAAATTTTTCTGTTTAGGTCATGAATCCATTTGTAGAAATAAGTTATTCCACACTTTATTTCCAGCCACACTTTTCTATAGTTTTCCTAGCAGTTGTTATTAAATAGGAAGTCCTTAGAACAGAAGTTGATATTTTTGGATTTATCAAGTGTGAGTTTACTTTTGTATTATTTCCAAAATATTTCGGATTATTTTGGATTATAAAATTTTGTTTAACTACCCTATTCTTTTTATCAGATTTTCTATTTTTTAACCAATAACAAAGAATTGTGATAAGTTTTATAGTATAGTTTGAGATATTCTGTACCCTATACCTACCCTTTTCATTATCCTGTTACTCTTTATTTTCTCTAGTTCAATACAATAGCCTCTTGTTAATTTAAGTGATAGGACGTGAAATTTGTAAAGTACATTAGGTAATATTACCTATTTTGCTATGTTAGTTCAGCCTAACTATGAGCATAGAACTATGTATTTAAGTTTTTCTTTTTTTTCTTTAAAGGGTGGCATGTAATAGTATTCATATTTCAATACAGTCTATATTTTAAAAAAATTCTTGATTATAAACTTGACAAAGATGAACAAATTCAACATAGTAATTTCAAAGCTATCCTGTTTGTCTAAGCTTCCCTCTGAACTTCTGATCTGTGCATTTCAAAAAGCAATGTTTCATTAGCTTTTTTTCTTTTTCTTTTTTGGTAACATCACTATCACTACTTTTTTCATCATGTCATCTTAAAAAAAGTTATAATTAAGCTTATCTTCTTATGCTTATTCATTTTATTTCCTTTTCTTATTTTATTGCTAAACTAATATTTCTAGAAGTATATGAAAAAATAGATGACAGTGAATATTCTTTCTTTATTTCTGTTCTTATTGGTAAGACCTTTAGATTTCTCCATTACAGATAACAGTAGTTCTCTAATAAAAGACATGGCTTAACATATTAGGGGAAAAGTATACTTAGCCTGATACTTAATAATATTTGAAACATAAATGAATATTGTATTTTGATATATTTTTCCATTTGTTGATATGAATTTAGCATTTTTGTTATTAATATGATTATGTTTACATTTTCTTAATATTGAATCAACCCTGAATTCCTGGTAAAAAACAGTTTAGTTATAGTGAATAATCCTTTGAGTATGTTGCTACATACATTCATAATATCCGTGAAATGTTTGCACATACATTTTCATTAAAGATAGCTTTCCCTGACTTAAGTATTAAGACCATATTTGTTTCATAGAAAGAATTTGAAAGAAACCTTCTTTCTCTTTTAGAGAACACTTTTTGTAGTATTACAGTTAATTGTTTTTTGAATATTTGAAAGAATTAACTTATAAATCTATCTTGGACTGGGAATTTTCATTTTTAGGAATTGATTTCATTCATTTCTTTTTTGAGATTTTTCAAATTGTCTATTTTTTATTCTGTTTACCAAGGTGTTTTATGTTTCATCAAGGTTATCTATTTTGTTAGTATATAATTAGGGAAAATTTCTTTCTGTAGTGATTTTTTCCTCCTTTTCCTTTGACTTTGGTAATTTAGCTTTCTTCTCTTTTAAAAAAATTAGCTAATGGTTTAATCTATTTTATTAGTCTTTTCAAAAATACAACTCTTTTTTTTCCAGTTACTCAAACAACCAAAATTTATTGAATGCCTACAAAGTGTTAGGTACCATGCTGGGTACTGGGGATACAGAAACAAAACAGGAATGGATACTTTGCCCTCAAGGAACTTACGTTCTAACAGTCAAAATAAGATGAGCATTGGAACAAATATATGAAGCATTTTAACAAACAGATATAACTTATTTGGAGGGGTGAAGGGCTTAGATAATTGTAAGGATCAAGAACAGTCTTACATAGGTAGTACATAAAGTGGACTTGTGAAACACAAATTTGTCTAGTGACTGCAGAAAGAGACTTAAAATTTCTAATTTACTATAAAAATCCCATTTTGCATTTATGCTCTTAATAATAGAAATCATCATTCATTGGTCCAGGAGAATTGTAATCTTGAAAATAATTCAATTTTCTAAAGTATACCCTTGTTTATACAAAAAGATTCTTCCTTCCATGTGTTTTTATTCATTTATTTGTTTTTTTTTTTAGAAAAATTTTCCATGGTTACATGATTCATGTTTTTACTTTCCCCTTCACTCCTTCAAACGCCCCCACCCCCATAGCTGATGCGCATTTCCACTGGTTTAAACATGGGTCATCTATCAAGACCTATTTCCATATTATTGATAGTTGCATTGGTGTGGTTGTTTCAAGTCTATATCCCCAATCAATGTCCGCCTCAACCCATGTGTTCAAGTAGTTGTTTTTCTTCTGTGTTTCCACTCCTGTAGTTCTTCCTCTGAATGTGGGTAGCGGTCTTCCATAAGTCCCTCAGAATTGTCCTGAGTCATTGCATTGCTGCTAGTACAGAAGTCCACTACATTCAATTTTACCACAGTGTATCGGTCTTGGTGTATAATGTTCTCCTTGTTCTACTCATTTCAATCTGCATCAATTCCTGGAGATCTTTCCAGTTCACAAGGAATTCCTCCAGTTTATTATTCCTTTGAGCACAATAGTATTCCATCAACAACATATACCACAATTTATTCAGCCATTCCCCAATTGAGGGGCATACCCTCATTTTCCAGTTTTTTGCTACCACAAAGAGTACAGCTATAAATATTTTTGTAAAAGTCTGTTTATCTATGATCTCTTTGGGGTACAAACCCAGAAATGGTATGCCTGGATCAAAGGGCAGGCATTCTTTTATAGCCCTTTGAGCATAGTTCCAAATTGCCAGGCAGAATGGTTGGATCAGTTCACAACTCCACCAGCAGTGCATTAATGTCCCAATTTTGCAATATTCCCTCCAACATTCATTACTCTCCCCTGCTATCATTTTAGCCAATCTGCTAGGTATGAGGTGATACCTCAGAGTTGTTTTGATTTGCATTTCTCTAATTATTAGAGATTTAGAACACTTTCTCATGTGCTTATTAATACTTTTGATTTGATTAATACTTTATCTGAAAATTGCCTATTCATGTACCTTGCCCATTTATCAATTGGGGAATGGCTTGATTTTCTATAAAACTGATTTAGTTCCTTGTATATCTGAGTAATTAGACCTCTGTCAGAGTTTTTTGTTATAAAGATTTTTTTCCCAGTTTGTTGTTTCTGTGTTATTTAAATAAGTTCTGGGGTTCTATTTAGAAGTATTTGGGGCTCATTTGAGCCTTAAGATATGTAGATATATAACAAATTTCCTGTGGATGTTTTGGGGACTTTGGAAACTTCCCATGATTCCTTTTGTAAAAATGGAGGCAGACAGGAAGTGTAATGATATAAGAGAATGATATAAGACTCCTGGGGTCATTGGAGGTGCTCTCTTTGCTACCTGAGTGCTCTCTTGGGGGGACGCAGAACAGGTTAGGTAAGGTACGGTACATAATGGCTGAGGCGGAAATTTGAAATTTTAACAGGCGCGTGGTTGATTTTATTCTACCAACATGGCTTTTATTAAAATACTAATTTCCCTCATTATATTGGCCTCCATCATTTTTAAAAACAACAGTTTGGCCAGCCACGTGGAAAGACGGACTCTCAATTTTTCAGATAGCCAAAGAAGCCATGAGGCTCTGGGACCTGGAGTCTCAGAAATGCCCTTTTTACGCTCTTGTTCCTCTCCCTATTTTTCCCAGCCTGGAGGCTGCCTTTTAGGGAAAAGGGACAATGGTTTTAATTGCTGCTGGGCTGTGAATTCTTTTGCCCAGTGCCCGGGACCTGGTGGCCCCTACCCACACTGATTGAATGCTGTGTTTCCTGCTGCCCCACAACACCAGTGCCCCAGTGCCTCTGACCTCCGCTGCTTCTCCTAATCCTACCTTGCTGGTGCTGCTTGTCCCGTTCTGAATCCTGAATCCTGACCTCCGTTTCTGCCTGCCCTGATCTCCGCTGCTTTTCCTAACTCACCCCTTCTGCAGACCCCCTGCCTACCAAATCCTGAGATTTCTGAGGAGCGACCCCCGCCCACTGCTGAGCGCCACCACTTCAGAGAATGCCTCTGCTGCTAAAGATTTGCAAAGTATTACCCCTACTCTCTTGTTAAGGACTCTTAACCTGAAAGATGCTTTACTCCATTCTTGCCCTCCACGGGGCACCCCCTGCCCACAATCTCTACACTTGGAATTTTCTAAAAACTGACCTAAGCTTTTCTCTAGCCCCTACCCATGCCTCCACCTGGAACTAGAGTTTACCCTTAATTGGGCTGCATGGCCTATTTCAAACTTTCTTGCGATTATTAAACTGAAACTCAGGGGGAGGAATTCACCCTGTACCTGCTCAGAACTTTGAACTTTAAAACCCTTATGCTCAGAGCAGAGACTGATTATAAGGACCTTGAATTTGAACTTTGAATTGGACCAGAGGTGGATTTTAAAACCTCAGAACTGAATGGGTTTTAAAAAGACTCTGTATCTTACTGTATTTTGCTGATTAGTTTTTTGAATTAATTTTGTTTATTTCATTGATTTTCCTGTTGCACTGAATCATTTTAAGCTAATGAAGTTTGTGGCTGCTAGATTAATTCTGTTTATGATTTTATTGTAACTCCCAAATGATGGACAAATCTATTAGAGATGGTAAGAGGTTTTTGACTGTATAGCTTGTTATCTGGTATTCATATTGTATTTCCTAAATTATTTAACAATGCTGTTATATGTACCATCTATGAACATCTTATAGGAGCACATGTCTATCTTGGGAATTGTGTACAACCTTGGAGAGTTTGATGCCTGCCTTGAGATTTAAAATTGTAATTTTGTGAGAGGTCTTTTAAATTTTACTTTAGATCCTAGTCCTTTCTGTATAAATGATAAGGTTTTTATGTATTTATTTTAAAGAATTGTTGTCTTAAAGGATAAATTTTTATATATTTTATTGTGAAGAATTGTTGTTTTATTTTTTTTTTAAACAGGAAGCCAGGAGAGTTCCTGTATGGTGATGTTAGTCTCTATGTTTTAGCCTGCTTTTATCAGAAGGATCTAGAATTTCTGAGGATAATTTAGACCAGAAGGTTTCTTTAATATCAAATTTTGCAATGGAGGCAGTAACAGAGTTTGTTGAGAAAATATCTTAGCCAAGGTTTGAAATTTGTAACAAATATATGATTTTTTAAAATCATAGCAAGTGATTATAATGATGTGTTATTAGAAGTTATGGTACTCTATTTGAATTTGCATTGTGAATCTGTTATTTTGAAAAACCCATTTACACTCACAGAAAATGAATCTCATTTTTAGGTAAAAAACCCTTCACTAGTTCTAAGCTATATATATATTTTTGATTTTTAAAACATTCTTTTATTTAATTAGAGCAATTGATTTTTCCTTTTTCTCATCTTGTACTGGAAGTACATATATAATCACTATCCTTTTTTTGAATTTGCAGTGATATAATCTTAATGCAAATATATATTTGCTATAATCATGCATATGTGAAGATCCTGAGACTATGGTAACCTGTCAATAATTGGTAAATACCATGGGATTGTGATTTAATGCCTCTCTGTCTGATTCCAGGAAAAGTGCTAACAAGAGCCACAAGGTCATGGAAACTTAACTGAGAATCTGCATGGATTACAGGAGTTCTATGCCAATACTGAAGGCTTGAAACTGGGGTTTGAGGTTTTTTTTTAGCGGCCCAGCCTTTTCTAACATTTTAGAGGACGAGGGTCCCCTTTAACTTAGATTCCTAGTAAAGCACCTAAGATTGGCTATTATTGCCTCATTCCCTGAGAAGTTGAAGGCAAATCAGACCAGAGAGAGACATTCCCCTTATTTCTCTTATATAAAGAGAGAATGGCATTTTTCTGTAGTCCTGGCCCTGAATAGGTATTTGCAAACTGCTTAAATCGCTTTAATTGGGCCTTGATTAAGAGGCCTATTATTCTTTTTATTTATTTATTTATTTTTATTTCTTTTGCCAATTGATTTCATACAACCCCTGTGACTCAGCCATGCATCCTTGGCTGACCTGAGGAACCCTCTTCAGGGGAGTAATGTGTTATTTAAATTTTCCTCAGGGGTGTGTGTGTGTTAAGTTTTTATAATAATAATGTCTGAATTATAATCTATAATGCAAGTTAATTTTTACTCCTTTAGGAGTAATCTCAGGGGGGTAATGTATAATTCTCAGAAGGAAATGTATGTTTTATAATCTGTTATGTAAAGTATAAATTCTTTTGAGAGTAATTTCAGGATAAGAAAATTGCCATCTCCCCAGAATCCAGACAACAAACCTGTTTGGTGAAGACACCATGAAGATGCCTGAAAAGTCTTCACTGGATCGTGAAGATCCAAATTTGAACTTTGGGGTGCAGTTGATTTGAACTATGGGGAGTTGAATGAGTTGAATGCATTTGTTTTGAATGTACACTCTTGTACCAATAGGGCTCTGCCCCAAATTGGCTTTTTGTCAATGCAGCTAGTTTTTATCATCTTTTCTTTTATCCCCAATTTTCTGTAATTTAGAAGTTGACTATGTTTAGAAGATCCACTAAAAAAGACCAGTCTTTTTTACCGGATCTCAGGGGGGAAATGTGTTACTTAAATAAGTTCTGGGGTTCTCTTTAGAGGTATTTGGGGCTCATTTGAGCCTTAAGATATGGAGATATATAACAAACTTCCTGTGGATGTTTTGGGGACTTTGGAAACTACATTTCCCATGATTCCTCTTGTAAAAATGGAGGCAGACAGAAAGTGTGATGATATAAGAGAATGATATAAGACTCCTGGGGTCATTGGAGGTGCTCTCTTTGCTACCTGAGTGCTCTTTTGGGAGGAACGTAGAAAAGGTTAGGTAAGGTACGGTACGTAATGACTGAGGTGGAAATTTGAAATTTTAACAGGTGCGTGGTCGATTTTATTCTACCAACATGGCTTTTATTAAAATTCTAATTTCCCTCATTATATCGGCCTTCATAATTTTTAAAAACAACATTTCCCTTCTGATTTTGGTTGCATTGTTTTTGTTTGTACAAAAATTTTTTAATTTAATATGATCAAAATTATTTATTTTACATTTCCTAAATTTTTCTAACATTTGCTGGTTTTAAAATCTTTCCTTTCCCAGAGATCTGACAGGTATACTATTTTGTGTTCCCTTAATTTACTTATAGTTTCCTTCTTTATATTCAAGTCTTTCACCCATTCTGAATTTATCTGGTGTAGGGTATGAGATGTTGATCTAAATCTAATCTCTCCCATATTGTTTTCCAATTTTGCCAGCAGTTTTTGTCAAACAAAAATTTTTGTCCCAAAAGTTGGGCTCTTTGGGTTTATCATACACTGTCTTGCTGATGTCACTTACCCCAAGTATATTCCACTGATCTTCCCTTCCGTCTCTTAGTCAGTACCATATTGGTTTTTTTTTTAAAAACCCTTGTACTTCGGTGTATTGTCTCATACGTGGAAGAATGGTAAGGGTGGGCAATGGGGGTCAAGTGACTTGCCCAGGGTCACACAGCTGGGAAGTGGCTGAGGCCAGGTTTGAACCTAGGACCTCCTGTCTCTAGGCCTGACTCTCACTCCACTGAGCTACCCAGCTGCCCCCAGTACCATATTGTTTTGATGACTGTTGCTTTATTGAATAGCTTAATATCTGGTACTGCTAGGCCACCTTCCATGTTTTTTTTCATTATTTCCCTTGATATTCTTGATCTTTTGTTCTTCCAAATGAACATTGTTATAGTTTTTTCTAATTCAGGAAAAAAGTTTTTTAGTAGTTTGATAGGTATGGCACTAAATAAGTAAATTAATTTGAGTAGAATGGTCATTTTTATTATGTTAGCTCGTTCTACCCATGAGCAATCAATGTTTGTCCAATTGTTTAGATCTAGTTTTAATTGTTTGGAAAGTGTTTTGTAGTTGTGTTAGTATAATTCCTGTGTTTGTTTTGGTAGATAGATTCCTAAGTATTTTATATTGTCTAGGGTGATTTTAAATGGTGTTTCTCTTTCTACCTCTTGCTGCTGTGATGTGTTGGAAATATATAGAAATGCTGATGATTTATGTGCATTTATTTTGTATCCTGCAATTTTGCTAAAGTTGTTGATTATTTCTACTAGCTTTTTAGTTGATTCTCTAGATTTTTAAAGTAGACCATCATATCATCTGCAAAGAATGATAGCTTAGTCCCCTCATTGCACATTTTAATACCTTAAATTTCTTTTTCTTTTCTAATTGCTACTCTTAGTATTTCTAGTACAATGTTAAATAATAGAGGTGATAATGGGCATCCTTGTTTCACACCTGATCTTATTGGAAAGGCTTCTAATTTATTCCCATTGCAGATGATGCTTGTTGATGGTTTTAGATATATACTGTTTATTATTTTTAGGAAAGGTCCTTCTATTCCTATACTTTCTAGTGTTTTCAATAGGAATGGATGCTGTATTTTGTCAAAAGCTTTTTCAGCATCTATTGAGATAATCATGTGATTTTTGTTTGTATAGCTTGTTGATATGATCAATTATTTGGATGGTTTTCCCAATTTTGAACCATCCTTGCATTCCTGGTATAAATCCCACCTGATCATAGTGAATAACCCTTGTGATCACTTGCTGGAGTCTTTTTGCTAGTATTCTATTTAAGATTTTTACATCTATGTTCATTAGGGAAATTGGTCTGTAGTTTTCTTTCTCTGTTTTTGATTTACCTGGCTTTAGAATCAGTACCATATTTGTGTCATGAAAGGAATTTGGTAGGATTCCTTCTTTGCTTATTATATCAAATAATTTGCATAGTATTGGGATTATTTGTTCTTTGAATCTTTGATACAATTCACTTGTGAATCCATCAGGCCCTGGCAACTTTTTCTTTGGGAATTCTTTGATGGCTTGATCAATTTCTTTTTCTGATATGGGATTATTTGGGATTATTTAATATTCTATTTTTTCTACTGTCAATATAGGCAATTTATATTTTTGTAAATATTCATCTATATCACCTAGATTGCTATATTTATTGCCATATAATTGGGCAAATGATTGCCTTGATTTCCTCTTCATTAAAGGTAATGTCTCCCTTTTTATTTTTGATAGTGTTAATTTGGTTTTCTTCTTTCCTTTTTTTTAAATTAGATTTACCAGTACTTTGTCTATTTTAACTGTTTTTTCAAAGTACCAGCTTCTAGTCTTATTTATTAATTCAATAGTTCTTTTACTTTCAATTTGATTAATTTCCCCCTTGATGTTTAGTATTTCTAATTTAGTTTTCATCTGAGGATTTTTAATTTGTTCATTTTCTAGTTTTTTGAGTTGCATGCCCAATTCATTAACCTCTGCCCTCTCTAATTTGTTAATATATGCATTCAGTTATATAAATTTTCCCCTTAGAACTGCTTTGCTGCATCCCATAGGTTTGCGTAAGATGTCTCATCACTGTCACTGTCTTCAATGAAATGATTGTTTCTATGATTTGTTCTTTCACTAAATTATTTTGGAGAATCATATTATTTAACTTCCAATGAAATTTATGAATCCTTTCACTGTCTATATTGCTCTCTTGTTGTAGAACTTCAGGGTAGTTTTGCTGAAAATTTTCTTTTAGTATGGAGTCCAAATTTCTAGTAATTTATTCTTTTTCAGGAAGACCAATGATTCTCAAATTGTCTCTTCTAGACGTGTTTTCTTGGTTTGTCAGTTTCTCAGTGAGATATTTCATGTTTCCTTTTATTTTATCAGTCTTTTGACTTTGCTTTGTTCTTGCTGTCTTGAGAGATCTTTGGCTTCTACTTGCCCAATTCTGGTCTTTAGACTGGTTTTCTTTTATAATCTTATGATTTTCCTTTTCAGTTTGGTCTATCCTGTTTTCTAGCCGTTTAATTTTGGTTTCCAATTGGGAGTTTCTGTCTTTTAAACTGTTAATTTCCTTTTGAGCTATTTCCCACTTCTCTTGACAATTCTCTTCCATCTTTCTCATGATCTCAGATTTGAACTCTTCAAGAGCTTGTGACCAGTTTTCATTTTTTGGGAAAGGTTTGGATGTGATAACTTGTTTGTTCTCCTATGCTGTTTGCTCTGTTGTCTGGATTTTTTTTCTGTGTAAAAGTTGTTGAGTGTTAAAGATTTCTTCTTAATTTTTCTCTTTCGAGGTTCTTGTGACTGGCTTGCCATTATTGTTATGTCTTTCTCAGTCTGAAGTCTGGGTGAGGCAGACAGGCTTCTCTGCCTATGGAGCTGTGGAGCAGTTTTCACCTGAGTCAGAGAACTGAGCACCCTCCTTGAGGCCACAGTCGGTCTGCACTCTCTAGGCTCCTGTGGTCTCAAGTCTAGTTGTTCTCAGGGTCAAGCCTCCTGGTGGTCCCCCTTGCTTGCTCCTCTGCCGGAAGCTCCTTTAACAATCTCAGGGTGCTGCTTCCACAGTCATGCACCCCTAATCACTGGGTCCCCACCCAAGGTCAGCACCTGCACTCAAGGTCTGAGTCTGTGCCTGTGCTCAATGTCTGCACCTGAGCTCAAGGTCTGTGTTCAAAGTCCAGTTCTTTAGCTTCTTGGGGTCTTAAGTTTTGCTGCTCTCAGGAGCAGGTCCTGGGGATACCAGGTAGCTGCCAAGAACTTAATGAATGCCCCAAACTCCCAAACTTGCTCTAACTCTTATGCACTGGCTTTGGCACTGTAGGTGGTGTGTGTGTGTGTGTGAGAAGGTGTGGGATTGCTCAGAGGCTCGCATTTTAGTGAGAGCTATTTCACCCCCTTATAGCATGGAAATGCCCCGATCCCTTGTACCTTCAACACTGCACCCTGTTGTGGGGTCGCTTTGTTCGTCTGGGTTTGTTTTTATGCCCTCTTGAGAAGTCCTATATGTGTGGATTAGGAGAGGTTAAGCAGTTGCTTTTTATTCTGCTGCCATCTAAGACACTTTGTCTCTTGACTGTGGGCATTTCTCTTGTGTCCCCCATGCCTAGAATTTTCTCCTTCATCTCCCACCTCCTGTCTTTCCTAGTTTCCTTCAAATTCTAGCTTTGGCCTAACATGAGGCCTTTCCTAATCTCATCAGAAAACAGGTTATTTTGCATGTTTTATAATTTTTTTGTAGTATGTGCACATTGGCTCCCACATTACAATGTAAACTTCTTGAGGCAAGTGACTCTTGCTTTTGACTTAGTATCCCCTAGCTCTTAGCACAGTATCTTGTATAAAATAGGTGAATAATAAAATTCTTATTGACTGGCCAAAAGTTTTTATAAAAGGTCATCCCTTTTATAATAAAGCTAACACACATAGGAGGACAAACAAGAGAAGAGACAAGAAAAAGAAAATATAGAGAATGGATGACAATAACAGAAATAGATCAGGAATAGTGGCAATGACTGGTAGAGATTAGAAGTAAGAGAAGGGCATAACATTTGCACCAGCCACTGTAGAATGGGAATACAGATAGGATAGTGAGAAAGAGAAGCAGGAAAAAAAGGGAACTAGCATTTGTTGTATAGGAATATTTTTGTATAGAATTCACCGTAACCTGTTGTTCAGTAGTGTGACTTTCAATGGAACTAAGACAGATGTGAGAAATATTTGGAGGTATATGTGACAATATTTGGCAATACTGTCCTCTGCCAACTGGTAACAGTACTTTTTATATTTATATTTTACCTATAGGTATTTATTTTCATTTATAAAATGTATATATAAATGGAACATGTAAAAGGTTACCTAAATAATTCTTCTTCGTCCAATTCTTTTTTGACCTCTCAGATGTGGACTATCTGAATATTTATTCTTCTCTGATTTTTATGATATTATTCTCTCTAGGTTTGCCTCCTATACCTGTCTTACTCTCCCCTCTCAAGTTCTTCTGTTGGATCATCATCCATACCATATTCATAACTATGGTGATCACCCAAGATTTTGTCCAAAGCCCTCTTCATTTTTACCTTTTATATTTTCTCTAGGTCAATTTAATTAGCTTCTATAAGTTTAGCTATCATGTGGCTCCCTTATTCATTTAGTCTGGATCTCTCTTCTTCTGTCCTCATCACACTCTACTTTCTTTATCCTTTTTTTATGTATGTATCATACTACTACTCCCACACTCTACAAACTTTGAGCTTCTTGATGAAGGTACTATTCAATTTCATTTTTGTGTCCCCAGCTCCTACAATGGATATAGTAGGCATTTCAAAAATGTTAATTGAATGGAATAATTCCAGTAATCAAGCTATACTTGGGGTACTGTGAGTAATTCTAAATACCACATTTTAAGAAAAAATGAAGAGGTCTTCAAAATACCTCAAAAGAATAATGACTGGATGAACTAGAAATGTTTAACCTGAAGAAAAAAATAAAGAGTAAGAGATATGACTGGTATTTTCAGATATTTGTAGGGCTTTTATTTAAGAAATAGCCCTATTCTATTGTTCTACAGAATCAGAACAGGCAGAAGCTGAACAAGTGAGTGGAGGACATAGGAAAGCAGATTATGTACATGAGTTATAGCTTTTATAACTGCTACAAGTAATCCAAGGAAAGACTGAATGACTGTCAAGTATTGCTGCAAGAGAAATTCTTACAGTGAGAGGAACAATTTCCCAAAAAAATTCTTTCCCACCCTTTTTGAACTGAGACACAAGCACTAGCAAAAATACAAAAGGTAAAAGTATCAGGGAGAATCCGTTTATGAAATTAAAAAGCCTGTGTAAAAAATACAGTATACCTATGGCTTTTTTAAAAAGCTATTTTTTTCTGTATTAGTGGATTTTTGTATTTTTCTTTGTCTCCTCTGGGCCTATAGAGGATCTATTTTTTATATGATTAAACTTATTAAAAATGTGAGTATTGGCTGGGGTAGTGGATCTCTAATATGCCTTGAAATTCTAATATTTTATGATTACTATAATTTCCAGCATAATTATGCTCAAATTCATGACAAATTATGAGGTAATTTACCTTACTTCCTTCCCCACTTTGATAACTAAAACTTGCCATTTCTCCAGTTTGTAAGATGAAAATGTACATCTGAAAGGATGAGTCATTCTGGATATAATTTTTGCAACTTGAATCTAAAAGGGTTAGGCAGAAAATGGGGCCCTTTTATAACATAACACCACAATAAAATGATTTTATATTGCTAGGTGATAACTTTTCTTGTTTGGTCTCACTGGTAATTTTGTATGAGAGGTTTTGGGTCAGACTGAATTCCTAAGGACTGATCTGACATTCCCTTTGAAATTAATTGCATTAAATAATGGGTACTCAATTGCAGTCAAAAGCAGGTGAATGCAGAATGCACAGGGAATTCAGTGCATCTGGGGCTAATATACTAATTTTTTTTTAGCAGATAGCCACAATTCTACTCTCATTTTGCTAGTATAATAAAATGATCACATGAAAAATTGAAATAAATTATAAACTATACCAAAGCACTCTATTTCTTTGCAAGAGTAGCTCTAAGTGAATAATTTGAAAAATCTGAAGTGCTTTATAAGTTATTCGTTAATCATGTCTTGAGGAAAAAATATTGCACATAGAATGTAATTGTCAATAGATTCCTAAGTTGTTGATCAGAAGTTTTTTGTGTGTGCAGTTCTCTATAAAAACAGTTATCTGATTCCTATATGGAGAAATGTTATGTGTAATTCTCAAAAATTGTATTCACTATTATAATTATTAGAAGAATTATTCATAGGCAGAGGTTGGAGTACTAAATGATTTAAGATGATACGGGGGAAAAACAGAAAAAAGGGGGGGTGTGAATAGAAGATGGTACCAAGAGAAACTTGAAGGAATAAGAAAAATAGGATAATCTATACCACACAAAGAGGGGAAGGGAAAGGGAAGGGTGAATACTATTATAAGAACGAGAGGAAGAGAGCATTAAGAAGTAATATTTAAACCTTACTCTCAGCAAAATTAATCCTGAAAGGGAAAAGTTGCCATATCCATTGGGATATCGAATTCTATCTTACCCTACAAATAAAGTCAGAAGGGGGCAGTGGAGCAGGGAGTTAAAAAAAGGAGGGAAAGAGAGGAGGGAGGGAATTCATTAGGCCTTAAAAATAATAAGAGGGGAACAAAAAGGGAAGGGGTGGAAAGGGAAGTAAACTAAGGGAAGGGATAAGGAGGACTGATTTAAAACAAACCACTGGTTTAAAAGGAAATAGCATAAGAAGAAGGGGCAAAACTAGGAGAGGATATCAAAATATTGGAGAACACATAGCTGACAATTAGAACTCTGAATGTGAATGGGATGAACTCACCCATAAAACAGAAGCAAATAACAGAGTGGATTAGAAATCAAAATCCTATCATATGTTGTCTACAAGAAACACACATGAGGCAGGTAGACATACAAAGAGTAAAAATAAAAGTCTGGAGCAAAATCTATTGGGCTTCAACTGAGAAAAAGAAGGCAGGAGTCGCAATCATGATTTCTGACAAAGCCAAAGTAAAAATAGATATGATTAAAAGAGACAGGGAAGGTAATTACATCCTGATAAAAGGCAGTATAGGCAATGAGGAAATAACAGTACTCAACATGTATGCACCAAGGTACAGCATCCAAATTTCTAAAGGAGAAACTGGCAGAGCTCAAGGAGGAAATAGATAGTAAAACTATACTAGTGGGAGACCTAAATCTTCCTTTATCAGATGTAGATGAATCTAACCAAAAAATAAATAAGAAAGAGATAAGAGAAGTGAATGAAATCCTAGAAAAGTTAGAGTTAATAGATATGTGGTGAAAAATAAACAGGGACAAAAAGGAATACACCTTCTTTTTAGCCACACATGGTATATTCACAAAGATTGACCATGTACTAGGGCATAGAAACATGGCAAACAAATGCAAAAGAGCAGAAATAATAAATTAACCTTTTCAGATCATAATGCAATAAAAATAATAATTAGTAAGGGCACATGGACAGGCAAATCAAAAATTAATAGGAAATTAAATAATATGATTCTCCAAAATCAGTTAAAGAACAAATCATAGAAACAATAATTTCATTGAAGAAAATGGCAATGTTGAGACATACTACCAACATCTGTGGAATGCAGCTAAAGCTCCCCCAAAGGGGGAAATTTATATCCTTGAGTGCATATATTAACAAATTAGGGAGGGCAAAGATCAATGAAGTGGGCAAAGAACAAGAAAGGGAACAAATTAAAAACCCCCAGTTAAAAACTAAATTAGAGATTATAAAAATTAAAGGAGAAATTAATAACGTTGATTTCTCTACTAGCAGCAATGCAAGGATGCAGAGCAAGGTTGAGGGACTTATGAGAAAGAAAACTAGCCACATTCAGAGGAAGAACTATGGGAGTAGAAACACAGAAGAAAGACAAATGTTTGAACACATGGGCTGATGGGGATATTATTGGGGATGTAAACACTAAATGATAACTCTAGTCCAACTATCAATCATATGGAATTAGGTCTTAATCAATGATACATGTAAAACCCAGTGGAACTGTGCATCGGCTATGGGGGTGGTGTTGGGAGGGTTTGGGGGAGAGGGAAAGAACATGAAACATGTAACTATGGCAAAATATTCAAAATAAAAATAAAAATAAAAAAAGTTATCTGTAAATTCAATTTTTACTAACTAGAAATCTCTACACTAATTCAAGTGCTTTCTTGACAAGGAAACAATTTGATGCTGAAACTCCAGGGATCTAGTTAATTCCAATAATTTCCTAGAACCACCTTGTTATTACTTAGACTATCATCAAATATTCTATCTATATTTTATAAATGCATTAAAAGTTGTTTCTAAAAGCAATTTCATTCTTAAGGAATTAAGGAAAGGAAATGGGAACACAAAATCATTATTTATTTTTTTAATGTTTAAATTTAAAATGTTTAAGAACAACTAGGAAATCTAAAAAAACTGCCACTCTTTCACTCTCTGCTTAATTTGACTACAATATTTGGTTAAAAACATTTGGCATCCAAGGTAAATATAATTATTTAAACTTTATATTTGATTACATAATACACTACAAAAGCAAATCCAAAATATCTGCCAGTGGTCAATTATCTTATGAATGAACAATGATTTTATTTGCTAGGAGAAAATAGGGCAATGAAATTAAAAAGGGTCTATTTTGCAAAATTAAAGGGATGTGAAGATAAAAAGATGGCCAAAATTTCAACTTAAATTTATAGTACATATAATTTGTAATAATACATCATCTGGTTCATTAATTTTTGAAGGAATGAATGGAATACGAATGTACTTCAGCATTAGAATTCATGTCTGTAACCACTAGATTATAAATTTAAAGTTATTTTTTTAAAATAGCATGATCCTTTTGTAAATATAGCAGATAAGTATGAGTTGTTATTACATGATTATTACTATAATTTTTTTGTAATGAATGATCTATAAAACAATTGATTTTTTAAAATTTAATTTAAACATTTATTAATATTCATTTTTCACCTGTTTACATGCTTCATGCCCCTACTTTCCCCTTCAGTCCCCGCTCTCCCCCCTCCCCCAAGGCCGACACACATTTCCACAGGTTGTAACATGTGTCCTTGTTCAGGGCCTATTTCCATATTGTTGTTAGTTGCATTGGTGTGGTTGTTTCGAGTCTACATCCCCAATCATGTCCGCCTCAGCCCATGCATTCAAGCAATTGTTTATCTTCTATGTTTCTTCTCCTGCAGTTCTTCCTCTGAAAGTGGGTAGCATTCTTTACCATAAATCCCTCAGAGCTGTCTTGTGTAATTGCATTGTTGCTGCTACAGAAGTCCATTACATTCGATTTTGCCATAGTATATCTGTCTCTGTGTACAGTGTTCTTCTGGCTCTGCTCCTTTCCAGTTTATTATTCCTTTTAGCACAATAGTATTCCATCACCAGCATATACCACAGTTTGTTCAGCCATTCCCCAATTGAAGGGCATACCCTCCTTTTCCAGTTCTTTGCCACTACAAAAAGCGCAGCTATAAATATTTTCGTACAAGTCTGTTTATCTATGATCTCTTTGGGGTACAAACCCAGCAATGGTAAGGCTGGAGCAAAGGGCAGGCATTCTTTTATAGCCCTTTGAGCATAGTTCCAACTTGCCAGGCAGAATGGTTGTATCAGTTCACAACTCCACCAGCAATGCATTAATGTCCCAATTTTGCCACATCCCCTCCAACATTCATTACTCTCCCCTGCTATCATTTTAGCCAATCTGCTAGGCATGAGGTGATACCTCAGAGTTGTTTTGATTTGCATTTCTCTAAATATTAGAGATTTAGAATACTTTCTCATGTGCTTATTGATACTTTTGATTTCTTTACCTGAAAATTGCCTATTCATGTCTCTTGCCCATTTTTCAATTGGGGAATGGCTTGATTTTTTATACAATTGATTTAATTCCTTGTATATTTGATTAATTAGACCTCTGTCAGAGTTTTTTGTTATAAAGACTTTTTCCCAATTTGTTGTTTCCCTTCTGATTTTGACTACACTGCTTTTGTTTCTACAAAAGCTTTTTAGTTTAATATAATCAAAACCATTTAATTTGCATTTTGAAATTTTCTCTAACTCTTGCTTGGTTTTAAAATCTTTCCTTTCCCAGAGATCTGACAGGTATACTATTTTGTGTTCACTTAACTTATTTATAGTTTCCCTCTTTATATTCAGGTTATTCACCCATTCTGAATTTATCTTGGTTTAGGGTGTGAGATGTTGATCTAAACCTAATCTCTCCCATATGGTTTTCCAGATTTCCCAGCAGTTTTTGTCAAATAGTGGATTCAAGTCCCAAAAGTTGGGCTCTTTGGGTTTATGATACACTGTCTTGCTGACTTCATTAACCCCAAGTCTATTCCACTGATCCTCCCTTCTATCTCTTAGACAGTACCATATTGCTTTGATGAATGCTGCTTTATAGTATAGTTTAATATCTGGTACAGCTAGGCCCCCTTCCTTCACGGTTTTTTTTCATTATTTCCTTTGATATTCTTGATCTTTTGTTATTCCAAATGAAATTTGTTATAGTTTTTCCTAATTCAGTAAAGAAGTTTTTTGATAATTAGATAGGTATGGCGCTAAATAGGTAAATTAATTTGGGTAGAATTGTCATTTTTCTTATCTTAGCTCGTCCTACCGATAAGCAATCAATGGCTTTCCAATTGTTTAGATCCAGTTTTATTTGTTTGGAAAGTGTTTTGTAGTTGTTTTCATATAATTACTATGTTGGTTTTGGTAGATAGATTCCCAAGTATTTTATATTGTCTAGGGTGATTTTAAATGGTGTTTCTGTTTCTACCTCTTGCTGCTCTAATGTGTTGGAAATGTATAGAAATGCTGATGATTTATGTGCATTTATTTTGTATCCTGC
>NC_058130.1:280449046-280479467 GCF_016433145.1 Gracilinanus agilis | reverse complement strand
AATCACCCTAGACAATATAAAATACTTGGGAATCTATCTACCAAAACAAACACAGCAATTATATGAAAACAACTACAAAACACTTTCCAAACAAATAAAACTGGATCTAAACAATTGGAAAGCCATTGATTGCTTATCGGTAGGATGAGCTAAGATAAGAAAAATGACAATTCTACCCAAATTAATTTACCTATTTAGCGCCATACCTATCTAATTATCAAAAAACTTCTTTACTGAATTAGGAAAAACTATAACAAATTTCATTTGGAATAACAAAAGATCAAGAATATCAAAGGAAATAATGAAAAAAAAACCGTGAAGGAAGGGGGCCTAGCTGTACCAGATATTAAACTATACTATAAAGCAGCATTCATCAAAGCAATATGGTACTGGCTAAGAGTCAGAGAGGAGGATCAGTGGAGTAGACTTGGGGTAAATGACATCAGCAAGACAGTGTATGATAAACCCAAAGAGCCCAACTTTTGGGACATGAATCCACTATTTGACAAAAACTGCTGGGAAATTTGGAAAACAATATGGGAGAGATTAGGTTTAGATCAACATCTCACACCCTACACCAAGATAAATTCAGAATGGGTGAACGACTTGAATATAAAGAGGGAAACTATAAATAAGTTAAGTCAACACAGAATAGTATACTTGTCAGATCTCTGAGAAAAGAAAGACTTTAAAACCAAGCAAGAGTTAGAGAAAATTACAAAATGTAAATTAAATGGTTTTGATTATATTAAACTAAAAAGCTTTTGTACAAACAAAAACAAAGTAGTCAAAATCAGGAGGGAAACAACAAATTGGGAAAAAATCTTTATAATGAAAAACTCTGACAGGCGTCTAATTACTCAACTATACAAGGAGTTAAAGCAATTGTATAAAAAATCAAGCCATTCCCCAATTGAAAAATGGGCAAGAGACATGAATAGGCAATTCTCTGGTAAAGAAATCAAAAGTATCAATAAGCACATGAGAAAGTGTTCTAAATCTCTAATATTTAGAGAAATGCAAATCAAAACAACTCTGAGGTATCACCTCATACCTAGCAGATTGGCTAAAATGATAGCAGGAGAGTAATGAATGTTGGAGGGGATGTGGCAAAATTGGTACATTAATGCATTGCTGGTGGAGTTGTGAACTGATACAACCATTCTGCCTGGCAATTTGGAACTATGCTCAAAGGGCTATAAAAGAATGCCTGCCCTTTGATCCAGCCTTACCATTGCTGGGTTTGTACCCCAAAGAGATCATAGATAAACAGACTTCTACGAAAATATTTATAGCTGTGCTTTTTGTGGTGGCAAAAAACTGGAAAAGGAGGGTATGTCCTTCAATTGGGGAATGGCTGAACAAACTGTGGCCTATGCTGGTGATGGAATACTATTGTGCTAAAAGGAATAATAAACTAGAGGAGTTCCAGGTGAACTGGAAAGACCTCCAGGAACTGATGCAGAGCAAAAGGAGCAGAACCAGGAGAACATTGTACACAGAGACTATGGTATAGATATACTATGGTAAAATTGAATGTAATGGACCTCTGTACCAGCAGCAATACAATGACCCAGGACAATTTTGAGGAATTTATGGTAAAGAACGCTACCCACATTCAGAGGAAGGACTGCAGGAGAGGAAACATATAAGAAAAACAACTGCTTGAACTCATGGGTCGGGGTGGACATGATTGAGGATGTGGACTCGAAACTACCACACCAATGCAACTACCAACAATTTGGAAATAGGTCTTGATCAAGGACACATGACAAAACCAGTGGAAATGTGCATTGGCCATGGGTGGGGGGAGTGCGGGGGGTGAAGGGGAAAGTAGGAGCATGAATCATGTAACCATGTTAAAAATGAATATTAATAAATGTTTAAATTTTAAAAAAAATTAGAATTGGGCAAGTGGAAGATAATGACTCCATGAGAAGCCAAGAAAAGGAAGATTACCATTAAAAAACTAATTATAAATTTTAAGAAATTAAAACATGTAATAAAATCTACTGAAATCATTATAAAATGAGTGAAGTTTTTTGATATTTTCATTGACAGAGATATAAGTGTTAATGTAAGTGACAGAAGTTGAAATATAGTTAACTGCTAGTCTGTTTTTCAGTATCCAGAAAACCATGATTTGGCAGGAACACTGTTAAATGTAGCTGAGAAAAAGTGTCAGTTATGCTCAGAAAATGGAAGACAAACTAAGGTTCTTAAAGAAAAATAAACATATGGTTTTTAGGATGTAAATATGAAAGTCAAGACAGAAACATTATTTAGTAGCATATTCTTAATTTTGTTTTAAAAAGGAGATAGTTAGTTATAGACAAACATTCTTGTTATATGAATGTGAAAAAACTTCAAAATAGATTTCCTTATATTAAATCATTCTTTAAGTGGAGACATATTGCTATGGTGTACCAGTGAACCACTGTTTCCAGGTCCAAATACTTTTTTCAAAAGTATGGACAAAGTAAGAAATGCTTTACTTTATGCTATAAATCAGTTGAAGGAGTGTGTTTGTGTATATCACCTTCTCTCATTTCATATGTGTATAGCTATAGTCACATATATGTGTGATAGAGCAATTTATGTAAGTACAATATTGGATATTCTCTACTCATATTCTAAGTAGTGCCATGCTGTAATAGAAGGAATGCCAGGCTTGGATAGTAAAGATCTGCATTTGGGGGCAGCTGGGTAGCTCAGTAGACTGAGAGTCAGGCCTAGAGACGGGAGGTTCTAGGTTCAAATCCGGCCTCAGATACTTCCCAGCTGTGTGACCCTGGGCAAGTCACTTGACCCCCATTGCCCACCAAAAAAAAAATCTGCATTCAAATCCTGCTTCTGATATATACTACATTTTTGACCATGGGCTAAATTTAATCTCTATTTTCCTTGGGCAACTACGATACATATCAACTAAGTCATGGAATTGTCATGATATGGATATATATTGGTGCCTAGAACACCACAGGAGCTTAATAAAGGTTTATCAAATTAAACTGAATTAGTGAGGTGTTTTCCTCTGTAATTGATACTGTACCTATTGAGCCAGTTATTGATCTTGAGTAAACAGTTGCCTACTGTAGGAGGTAAGTAAGAGATAGAGTAAATTTCATAGATTAGCTTCAAGAGGAAAGGAGGAGAATTTGGATACAAGCCCTGGGAGAAGATTCTGACAAGGAGAAAAGGATCTTGGGAATTTTTACTGGTAAGTGTCACTGAATCTGGCTTTGACTGAGTTAGGAAGCTAGGAAGGAGGATCTTTTACTCTGGCAATTTTCCCCTTGGAAATCTCAATCTCGTGGAGAGGTTAGTGATTCCTGGGTTTGAGAATCTGTCTTGGAGTACCCTGCTTATTCCCTGAAGTACAGAGACCATTTGCCTGAGATCCATCTGTCAGAAATTCACTTGATGAAGGTAAAACCCAGATCTTGGTTATCTGGGACTCTAGGTATCTCTAGGAACAACCTGAGGCTTTAGGTAAGGGCTCAAATACATCTGTGAGTCCTTCCTATTAATCATTTTTTGTAATCCATATTAATTAGGTTAGTTTATAGTCAGATAGCTAAGTTTTGGGGTTTTAGTTAGAAATAAGGAGTTTAGAGTACCTTGAGTGAATTCTCAAGGAGAACTAATTCACCATGAGATAAAAGACGGTGGTTGGAGATTAGATATATAGTTTTAGGAAATTATCTATCATTTTCCCTTTATTTCTATTATAAAATTAAACTTTGTTTTTTAAAGCCAAGGGGTTTGTGCTTTACTGGCCTAGATAGTTCCCTAGGTGGGTGGTTATCTCCCATCCATCTAGGAAGGATTTTTATTTCACTACCAGCTGGTGTTGGTTGAGATTCAGTTACAGCAGTTGGGCCTAGTTAGAGGTTTGATAAATGGAAACTGACTGGAGACAGCTTATAACCAAAAAAACACCACCCTATTTTAATGTTATTAAAAGGAGCAGGGAAAGGAAGGAAAGGATAAATATAGGATTGAGGATATATTCCTTAATCTAAGAAAACTAAACTATAACAGAGTACCCAGTCTGTCTTACAAGAGACTTTCTTTGTGCTTGAATTCTCAAGCCTGACAAACTCCTTAAATGACTACTCAATAACTAATCTTACTAAACTATACTAATTAATTATCTTCTTATAAATATTAGAAATCCACTGTCTTCTTTTACTTTCTCTAGCTAGAGATCAATCTAGCCACTGTCAGGCTCCCAGCAGCTACCACTCTTAAGGACCTGCTTTGGGCTTACTTACCTCTATAGTGACACAGAGAAAAAAACTAAGCCAGTCTCTCCTCAAAGTTGGTCTCCTCCACAAACTTTTCCGAAATATCCAAATGTCTTCCAAAACCAACTATCACCAGTTCTTCCAGGGTTTTCCAAAGGAAAGATCCAGCCATACACCCTCAGAGTAGCCAACCTCCAAGAGTATATCCATTATTTTCCAAAAGACCCCCTAGGGCTCCTGGAAATTCCTTTAAGGAACCTCCATGAAGATTCTAGCCGACTTCCTAAGGTAACCCTCAATCCTCTTTCTGTATTCCTACTTACCAAGAATCTCTAATTAGTCCAAGTAATTAATTAACTCAATTAACTATAATACCTCTCAAGTATTCAAACAGATCTACTGTTAAGATCTCATTAACGTGACTATTCGTGTCATGTAATAACATGATGCTGATTGTAACCCACCCAGGTCTGGCTGTCTCATGTGAAACAAGTCTGTTGTTCTCCCACAAATTCACCACAGGAGATACAGCTGAAATGCTCACTCTATTAACATTGTGAGGATACCAATGGAGTATAAGAGTTTTGTACTGATTACTCATTATCACCACACTATCTCTTTGTTTTTAATTTATATATTTTTAAATTAAATCCTTTATTCAGCTTTACCTTTGTATGTAATTACCCATATGTAATGTGTTTCAGAGTTCTTACATCCACCATATGCCTTTCCATTGTCCTCATGATGATACTTATTTTTCAGTTCTTTGATGATATTAGTGTTCCGTGTCTTGTAGTCATACAAAAACAGTAGAAGAATATTACTATACAAAAGATAGGCCTTTGTTTGTAGGAGAAAAGTTTGTGATCGTTTAAAAAAAAACAAACCACAATCTACATTTCTTAAAGTCAAGTCATTCATTCTGTTCTCTTTTTGCTGTTCATTGCAGGGCCCAACTCACTGTCCCACATCTCTTTCCACTTGGAAAGTAGGTTAATTATTTATTATGTAAGGTACTTTTATGTTCTTTTGACCTCCTAATATGGGTATTGATTTACATTAGTTAAATTTGTGCATAAAATTATTATAATAATTACAGAGATACTTTTATCCATGTATATCCCATTTTTGGCATCAATATCTAGTTTAATTAGGTCAAACTATAATTGTTTTAAATGCATTCTATATTTTTCTTAATTTTAATCTCATTTTACCATTCTGTTCATTTTTGTCTTGGTATCAATCTTTGATTGGAGGCCTGGATGTATAAGAACAGATTATTCAGGAGTGACTCCCATTTAAGAATGACAAAAGATAGAAACAATTAATGGTTAGAGGGGCTACCAGACATGGTATTACACAGTCATGGGAGCTGTGAATTGCTCCAGTGATTCGTTCCAACAAATGTGTAAGGCAAATCTTCCCACAATCTTCCTTACAAATTAACATAATTGTAATTTATTTAACAATATCTGTTATAAAGGAGAAAGATAAAGAGAAACTTTGTTACACCAGAGGATTCCAGATCTCTTCAAATACTATCTGGATTAAAGATAGAAAGATTCACTACCCAGACCCTTCAAGAAATCTAAAGAGGGACTCCCAGAGTGCTACAGAGATCCTGAGACAGACCATGTGAAACAGGTGGAGAGTGAAGCACAGAAGGCCACTGTAAGGTACCTTGAATCTTCAGCAGGACTCTGAGACTGAGCTCAGTAGCTCCCAAGCCCAGATGCCTGGTTGAGGGAAAGTCTACAGAAGGGCAACTCTGGCATTCTGTGCTGGGCAGGACCATCTGAGCCTTCTCTAAGCCTGCTGCTAATTGTCTGAATCTAGTCAAAAAGAGAAGCCACAGAGTACTTGTGGTGGTTCAGCAAAATATTTCCACAAACAGCCTGAATTCTATTTGTACCCGAACCCTATCCTACCAAAGTAGAGAGAAAAACCTAGGGGAGTTCAAAACAGGGTCCTCCACAGAATAAATGCCCTTGGACAAGATGCTGTGAGAAAAAGGTATTGGGAAAATCTTGTCATAGTCCCTGACTTTGCAACTCTGCAAGAAGGACCCCAAGGAAAATCTATAGCAGGAAGGGGTCCCTGACTTCTGTGATAAGAGGGACGCTCAGGAAGAGCCTAGCATCAGAGTATATTCAGATTTAGGAGGGATGGGGCTAGTTTGGCTCACTCTATTCAGAACCAGGTAGGCCTTGCCTCCATCACTTAGTTGTAAATCTAGACCCAAAGGAAGGATTTCTCCTACTCACTCCATGCACCACCAACTCATCTCTCCAGCAAACCAAGGCAAAGTTTGAATACCATAAGGAGATATTCTAATTTTAGAGTCATTCAGGGTGTAAATCCCAAAGGAGCTAATGATGACACCATACCTCCTAAGGGAGGAAAAAAACATGTGGGCCACTGGGAGTGCCAGAATAATTAATGAAAAGAAATAGGAGATACAGAAGGGAAAGGTTGAAGGAAAACTGAAACTTTAGAAAAGAAAGAGGAAAACATCTCTCAGGTAAGGCTCATTCAAGAATTGAACATTCTGAAAATTAGACTAAGGAGTGGGTAGAGTCAAGATGGTGGCTTAGTAGCAGTGAAAGCCTGAAACCTCTCTGAATAGCCTTCCAAACTGATCTTTATGTATAATTTTCATAAAATCCAAGACTTAAAATTTTTTTGAGAAAAATTTCAGGGAAAAAAGCTCACTAACTCCTTGAATCAAGAAAATAAACTGTTCAGAGAAAGTGCCATAAAGAAACTTCCACTGCATCAGAAGATCCAGAATGAACTTTGGGATGTAACTGATTGAACTGAAGGAGGTCAAACACATTTATTCTGAATATAAACTCTTATGCCAAAGGGGACTGCCCCCTAATTGGTTTTTTGTCAATGTGCCTAGCAAACATTGGTTTTGTGCGCTCGCTCTCTTTCTCTCTCTCTCTCTCTTTCTCTCTCTCTCTCTTTCTCTCTCTTATTGCCCTCTTATCTTGATTGTATGCACCTGTAGCTAGAAGATCTTTAGAGGTAAAAGCTGGTTGTTAAATGATTCATTGGGGAGATTAGTCTCCTAAAGAATCACAGGGGGATTGTGAAGAGTGAATCAAACTTTCTTTATCTATTAATCAGCAATTTTTTTTAAACCCTTGTACTTCGGTGTATTGTCTCATAGGTGGAAGAGTGGTAAGGGTGGGCAATGGGGGTCAAGTGACTTGCCCAGGGTCACACAGCTGGGAAGTGGCTGAGGCCGAGTTTGAACCTAGGACCTCCTGTCTCTAGGCCTGACTCTCACTCCACTGAGCTACCCAGCTGCCCCCAATCAGCAATTTTTAAGTTAATCAATCAAAAACGTAAGCGCCCCTACTTAACATTAAGTAAGAGTGTTCACAAGTCACTTGCCAAAAGTGGGTAACAACTCCAGAGGCAACTGACCATCTCTTAAACAAATTGAAAGATTGCAATTGGTTCCCATAAAGTAGAGGAAGGAACAGGAAGTGACATGGAAAGAAGAATATAAAAAGTCCTCAACTTCCTGTCCAGGGATCTTCAGCTAGTGACTTATCTCTTGGAGGTGGCTTTTGACTGGGCCTTTGGCTTCAACTTGGGATCTTAGCTCTTAGACTGCTTCTTGGAGGACTGCTCCTAAATCTTCTCCTTTGGACTTCAGTGTTGCAGGACTTTGCTTTTGGTGAGTGAGTAACTTGAAGACATCACCAGATGTGGGGAAGGCCCTGTGTGGCTGAGCCTCACTTCACCAGAGAAGGGCTAGGAGGCTTGTTAAAACCTGTTTCTTTAACTACCTTTTTCTATTTTTCACTCTTTCTACCTCTTTGTAAATAAAGCTACTAAAGTCATTTTTGACTTGTCATAATATCTTTAAATTGCTGACCACAATATTACTTTAGAATTCTTATATTCTTACATTTAGAAGGTGACTCAAAGGACAGGAGTCAAAGCAGGACAAATGAGGGGCTCTCCCACTGAACACAACATGAAAGGTAGGCAGAGAGAATGGATTTACATGCTATAAGGGGGAACCAGAAGCAAAACTGCAAACAGAAAAAGACAGGTTGAACCTCCCCTTTTCCCCCCATCCCAACCTATTGCACTAGTATCAGAACCAGGGCATAGGCAACTTCGGGATCTTGGGTTGTAGGCTACACGATAAAAGAGCACTTCAAACCCACTTCTCAAAGTCCAAGGCCCTGGCAGTGATGTCTGGAGGTTCTCAGCACTAGGTATTCTCAAGCCTCTGCAGTGGCAGTGAAGATAGCTCCAGGGAAAAACCCTGTGAATGAGAAGCTAAGACAGAAATGGCAGAACGTGCAGATGTCCCAGTCCTCTGATGGGATAATGAGTAAACAGCAGCATTTTGCCCTTGAAAATTTCTACATGTAAAGAGTCAAGAATAGAAGCAATAGGAGATGGTAAGATATAAGCAAAGACATTCAAAATTTCACCCTAAAATGGGAATTGATTGCAAGCTCTGGAAATAACACAAAAAGGAATTAAAAAATCAAATAAGACAGTTTGAAGAAAAATGAGAAAAAGAAATGAAAGTAGTGCAAAAAGAAAATAACAGTTTAAAAAAATAAAATTTGTCAAATGGAAAAAGAGGCACAAATCTCAAGTGAAGAAATAAGTGTTTTAAAAATCAGAACTGACCTATTGGAAAAGAAGCAAAAAAATCAAATGAAGAAAAAAGTGCCATGAAAAGTAGAATGGACCAAATGGAAAAGGAGGATGTTATAATTATGGGAGGTCTCTTGATCTATTTGAGATGGTAAATTGATGTACAGAGAGAAATAAGATGACCCTTCTCCCTTATAACAGTTGCCCAGGCAGGATCCTTCAAGTCTAAGAGGTATATCCCTTCAGGACCCACCTGGGGTTAATTGATATATTGATTTGGGCTCTTTAGCTAGGATAATGCCTTGTATTCTGACTGCGATTTCTCCCTTCCCAACACAAGCTTTGAAACTGCTTTAGGAAGGTACTTTAAACTTTATATTAAACAAGAAGGATATGGGTAAAGGACTGTGGTATAAGAGACCCTATTCTAATGGTTAGTAATGAAATCTCAACTGCTGGTAGATGAAGAATCAATGTAGCTTCCCTCTGGTTCAGCCTGGCCAGGACTAAACCAGAGTAGGTAAATTGCTGGGATATTTTGACTTTTTCTTCAATAGATCTTCAGCCTTACAGTTGAGTTATTTCCACCCTTTCCACCCTCTTCTTCATCTCCTGCCCTCTTCCTGGATCCCTCCCGGGCCCTGAGAAACCTAGATATCTAGATGATGTAACTCCTAATATCTAGGGGTAGTAGACACCAAGGTGGTGGTCAGGTACAGGTTGAAAACGGTATCTCAAGTACAGGAAGAGTTTGCAGAGAGATGTTTGCACCCTCTCACTCCAAGACCAGGATCCACCAATCTCCAGCCTCAGCACAGGTCAAAGACCCAGAACCTCTTCAGGATTCTCAACTGCCCTCCTCCTGCCTTTTGCATGACTTCCCTGGGAACATTCCATCCAAC
The DNA here is from genome assembly GCF_016433145.1 of Gracilinanus agilis. NCBI lineage: Eukaryota > Metazoa > Chordata > Mammalia > Didelphimorphia > Didelphidae > Gracilinanus > Gracilinanus agilis. The sequence continues at coordinate 280,469,680 of NC_058130.1, read as the reverse complement.
TGACTTATTTGTCAATCAAAGGTGATCTTCAAGCTCCCAGAGATTCAATATAACAAGGATCAAAAGGTCATGGAAGAAACTCAGTCTTTAAAAATTGGAATTGGGCAAACAGAAGCTAATGAATTCATATAACATTAAGAAAGATAAAACAAAATCAAAAGAATGAAAAAATAGAAAAAAATATGAAATATCTCATTGAAAAAATAACTGAACTGGAAAAAATAGAGCCAGGAGAGACAATTTTTGAGAATTATTGGACTACCTGAAAGTCATGACAAAAAAAAAAAAAAGATATCATATTACAAGAAATTGCCCAAGAAAACTGCTCTGATATTCTTGAATAAGAGGGCAAAATAGACATTGAAAGGATCCACAGATCTCCTCCTGTAATAAATCCCCAAATGACAACTCCCAGGAATATTACAGTCAAGGTCAAGAGCTCCCAGGCCAAAGAGAAAATACTGTAAATGGCCAGAAAGAAACAATTTAGATATCATGAAGCTTCAATCAGCATTACCCAGGATCTGGCAGCTCCCACACTGAAGTACTTCAAGGCTTGGAATATGATATTCTGAAAGGCAAGAGAACTGGATTTACAACCAAGAATTACCTACCCATCAAAATTGACTATATACTTTCAGGGGAAAGTATAGTCATTTAATAAAACAGAAGATTTCCAAGCATTCCTGAAGACCAGACTTTGATGTCCAAATAGAAAATTCAAGAGAAGCATAAAAAAGTAAATAAGAAAGAGAAATAATTTAAGGGCTTCGCCAAGGTCAAATTATTTATATTCCTATATGGAAAGATGATATCTGTAACTCTTAAAAAGTTGTTATTATCATAGTAGTTAGAAGAAGAATTCCTAGGCAGAAAATATGGTATTAAGTTGTTTAGGACAATATGTGAAAAAAATAGGGTTAAAAAAAGAAGAGGATTGTACTAAGAGAAATAGGAAGGAAGAAGTAAAATGGAGTAAATTATATCACATAAAGAGGCACATAGGGGTGGGTAGAATACTATTACAAGGAGGAGATGAAAGTGGTGATGGGCAGTACCTTACTCTAATTGGAACTGGTTCAGAGAGGGAAGAACAGCCAGATTCATTAGAGTACAGAATATTATCTTACCCTCAAAATTAGACTGTCATAGAGAAAATGCCTGGATAAGACAAAAAGAAATAGCAAAACAAACTAAAGATTGGAAAAAATTAAAATTTAAGAAATATAATATTAAAAACAATTGACCTAGAAAACAAGCCAAGAAGAGACATTTTAAGAATTATTAGATTACCTGAAAACTATAAAAAGAAAAAAATCTAGATACCACTTTTCAGGAAATTTTAAATGAAAATTATCCATAAGTCTTGGAATCAGTGGAAAAGGTGAAAATTGAAAGAATGCCCTATAAATTTCCTGAAAGAAAACCCAGTATGAAAACTCCCAGAAGTATCACAGTAAAAATATGGAACTTTCAAGTCAAAGAAAAAACACAAGTAGCCAAAAAAGGAGTTCAAATATCAACCACCAAAATTAGGATTATATAAGACTTAGCAAATCATTTTAATGGAGAGCAAAACTTGGATTATGATATTCAAAATTGCAGACAATAAAAATTTATAACCTACAACAATCTTCCTGATAAAACTAGGTATAATCCTCCAGCTAAAAAAATGCATTTTTAAGGGAATAGAAGATTTCTAGGAACTCTTCATAAAAGGCAGGAACTTAGCACATATATGGAAATAGCAATAAAAGCATTAGGAAAACGAGAAAAGTACTCTTGTGACAAATGAATGTCAAGGAAGATAGCTGTGAGGAAATGGGACAGTTAGGTGGCATAGGTAGAGTGCCAGGCCTGGAGGCCAGAGGACCTGCATTCAAATCTAGTCTCAGAAACTTCCTACCTTTGTGACCCTAGACAAGTCACTTAATCCTCATTGCCTAGTCCCTGACTTTCTGATGAAGGAAAAGTTTTTTGTTTTTTGTTTTAATTTTTAAAAAGAAATGAGGAGAACCAGAACATTGTGCACAGAGACTGATACACTGTGGCACAATTGAATGTAATGGACTTCTCTACTAGAAGCAATGCAACGATCCATGACAATTCTGAGGGCCTTATGAGAAAGAAAGAATGCTATCTATATCCAGAGAAAGAACTGTGGGAGTAGAGACCCAGAAGAAAAACATATGATTGATCATATGGTTCAATAGATATATGACTGGGGATGTTGACTTTAAATGATCACTCTATTGCAAATATTTATAATATGGAAATAGGTTTTGAACAATGATACATGTAAAACCCAGTGGAATTGCTCACTGTCTCTGGGAGAGGGGAGGGGAAAAAACATGAATCATGTAACCATGGAAAACTATTCTAATTTAATTAATTAAATAAATGTGGTTGTTTTTTTTTTTTTTTTAAGTGAGGAAATGGGCCTGGCAGGGTTCATGAAGCCAATATGATGGAATAGAAGAAACCTTCAGCCTACTTCTTACAAGATTCCCTTCCAAACAACTTTAAAATAATGCCTCAAATCAAAATTTGTAGTAAGAGAGGCAAGAAAAGGTCAAGGTGAAACTTCCTTCCATTCCAAGATAATTTGGGGGGCTGGATGGAGAGACCTGCTGAACCAGGAGTTGAGGCTGACAAAGAACCCACGTAGATGGAATTTGCTTATGTACCATCTACCCAACACAGGAACAGAATCTAACTTTGACAAAAAGTTTAAGATCAAGGAATATACTTTAAAAATGAATGAACAACAACAAAAAATAATTTGACCATAAAAAACAACTATTGTAAAAGGAAAAGTCAAGAAACAAATTCAGAAATCACAACAGCTACAAGCAAAGCCTCAAAGAAAAAATATGTATTGGACACAAGGCTCAAAAGAATTCCTATAAGAGATAAAAAATATTTTCAAAATTAGAGGTATTAAAAATGAAAAGAATGAATGTAACACCAATGACAATAAAAATAAAACAGTTATTAGGGATTACTTTACCATTATATACCAGTAAAACTGTCAATCTATATGAAATGGGTGAATATTTACAAAAAATAAAAACTGAACAGATTAACAGATGAGAAATGAGAATATTTAAAAAACTAGGCACAGATTCACATCTCCCACCATATACAAAATTAAGGTAAAATTATTTATACACACAGGGTAAATAATAAGTAACAAGTAAATAATAAGAAGTAAATTAGGGGAGCATGAAAGAATTGGATTATAGGAAATAAAATAGGTGATTTTGATAATATAAAATTCAAGTTTTTGCATGAAGAAAAACTAATACTATCAACATTAAAAGAAAAAGCAGGAAAATGAGGAAATTTTTATAGTAAGTTTCTCTGATAAAGGCCTCATTCTCAAATATTTGGGAAGCAGAGCCAAATTTATAAAAAATGTAAGTTATTTCCCAATTGCTAAATAGTCTATTAAAGCTATAAATAGCACTTTAAAATATTCTAAATCACTACTGATTAGAAAAATGCAAATTCAAATAATTCTGATACACCCATTTACACCTATCAGATTGGCTAACATGACAGAAGAGGAAAGTGAGAAATGCTGGAGGGGATGTAGAAAAATTGAGACATTATTGTACTGTCAGTAGAGCTGTGAACTGGTTTGATCATCATGGAGAACAATTTGGGAATTAGTCCAAAAGGTTATTAAATTCTAGCAATGCCACTACCAGATCTGTACTCCAATGAGATTCAAGAAAAGAGAAGAGGACTTATTTGTACTAAATAGGGATAGCAGTGCTTTTTGTGGTAGTAAAGAATTGGAAATTGTAATAAAAAGTAAATAAAGGGGTAAATAGGGGGTTTTGGTCCTTTGGTGGGAAAGGAGGGTGCAATAGTAGATTGAGGTGGTAAGGAGAGATATAAGGGAATGGCTGAGTTTAGGGAAATAAAGGACAAGGCAGTATAATGAACGGTAAGGGAGATGATGAGGTAATTAGGGGAGACAGCTGCAACAGGGAGACACTAAGACTAGAGACAGAAGTTACTGGGGGAAGAAGGCTGGACTCTTCCAGGCAAAATGGTATTTCTACAGACACAAAGGTTTGGGCCAGTCAGAAGTGGTTTGAATCTGACTAGAGAGCTTTCTAGTCACTTTCTTAAGTCCACAAAGAAGGAGTCCCAAGGCTCCTCCTTGTCAATGGAACTGAAGGGTTTCCAAGAGGAAGTATAGAGACAACTACTTCCTCCCAAGATGGGCGCCTCCAGCTTCCCTCAGGAATAATTCCTTCCCTCCTTCAACCCTCATTTATCGCGGAGCCAATAATTTAGCAAAGGATTTGAATAGGTAACAATGGGGTTTATTAAAGTTTCAGGGTTGATTATCAAGGAGAGAGGAGTTCAGGGTTTTCCTAACAGCTACTAGGAAGAAGCTCAAGGTGGGGGAGGGTCACAGGAATGGCTTGGACAGAGAGAGAGCCTACTCTCTCTCAGGCAGGGGAAGTTTGGCTGTCCTTGAGATTAGGGAGTACTAAAACAATGAAGCAAAGGATAGTTTGTTTCAAGGGTAAGCCCTACTTGTCTATGGGGAACTAAATCCTCAAAGTCTAATTGCTACAACCCCAAAATCCACCCTTCTCCCAAAGCCCACAGGAAATCAGGAAGGTAATAGGGAATGATATAGGGAAGATCAAGGAAAGTCCAGAGAAGTTAGCTAAGCCCCCAAAATCCAAAGACAAAAGCACAGATTCAAGGCAAGGTTTCAGCTCGAAGGCAGAGCCCAGTTCGCCCCTCCACTCTTCACAAGCTTCTGGGACCAACTGAACTTTGTCAGAGTTCTAAAGCTGGCTAACTGCCAGAAGTTCTACAGTTAGGTTTTGTAAGGGTAAATGCCTTGATTGCATCTCTGCATTACAAAATTGAGGAGATGCACATCAATTAGGAAATCATTAAACAAGTTGTGGTATAGGTTTGTGATGGAATCCTATTATACTCTAGTGCAGTATGATTTCAGAAAAACTTGGAAAGATTTCTTTTTTTTTTTTTTTAAACCCTTGTACTTCGGTGTATTGTCTCATAGGGGGAAGATTGGTAAGGGTGGGCAATGGGGGTCAAGTGACTTGCCCAGGGTCACACAGCTGGGAAGTGGCTGAGGCCGGGTTTGAACCTAGGACCTCCTGTCTCTAGGCCTGACTCTTACTCCACTGAGCTACCCAGCTGCCCCATTTTTTTTTATTATTATTTTTTTTTATTTTAAACCCTTAACTTCTGTGTATTGACTTATAGGTAAGGGTAGGCAATGGGGGTCAAGTGACTTGCCCAGGGTCACACAGCTGGGAAGTGTCTGAGGCTGGATTTGAACCTAGGACCTCCTGTCTCTAGGCCTGGCTCTCAATCCACTGGGCTACCCAGCTGCCCCCCGGAAAGATTTCTATTAGCTAATGCTAAGTGAAATGAGCTGGATGAACATTGTACACAGTAATAGCAATATTGTCAGAATGATCAACTCTGAAAGAATTAGCTACTTTGATCATGACAATGATCCAAAACATATGACTCATGATAAAAATGCTATCCTTCTCTAGAGAGAGAACTGACAAACTATAAGAAGAGATTGAAGAATGCTTTGTTTTGTTTTTCTGGGTTTTCTTTAAGCATGATTTCATATGTATAATCCATATCATGTTGCTTGCCTTCTCAAGGAATGAAGGAGGGGAAGAAGGGAGAGAATTTGGAACTAAAAACTTTTTTTTAATTGAAGTTAAATCTTTATATGTAATTGGGAAATATTAGTGAATTAAATAAAAATATTTTTCAAAGAAATTAAATAGAAGAAATGAGAAAATGGATAATTTCAGAGGACACTGCAAAGATATTTATAAACTGATAGCTAAAATAACAGTTTATTTAATAGCATGATAAAGAATAACAACTTTGAAATACTTTAGAACCTTGATGAACACAAGGATAAATTATAGTTGCAAAAGAATTAAAATGAAATATGCTTGTTTGTTTTACTCAAGTAAATATTTACTTTCAGCTGTTATCAATAGTTAACTTTGTGATGATATGAATAACAATTCATAAAAGAATTTTAAAAAAATTAAAGTTACATGAAAAAATGATCCAAATAATTCGCAAAATGATGAATGCACGTTAAAACAAGTCTAAGATCCTATCTTGCATCCATCAAATGACAAAAATGGAAAATGACAATTATTGGAGAGGTTGTAGGGAGACAGCCATGCTGATTTACTAATGATGGATTTGTGAAATGATCTAACCATTGTGGAAAGCAATTTAAAATTATACCCTCCCAAATCATGTAATTATATATACTTTTGGACTTTGTAATACCACTACCAGACTTATATTCCAGAGAGATCAAATATAGGACAATAATCCATATGCATATATATATTTAAAGCATCACTTTTTGTTATAGGAAAAAATGGAAACAAAGTAGGAGTTATAATCTTGGGAATGCCTCCAAAAATCATGGTATATGAATGTAATGGAATATTACTGTTCTGTAAGAAATAATAAAAGGAATAAAATTTAGAGTGGCTTGAGAAGACTAGCATGAACTGATGCAGGTAAAAAGTAGGTAGAAACTATGGAACAATTTCTATATTTACAACAAAACTTTTGAACTCTGATCAATATAGTAAACATTTACTATTCAAGAAAAATGAAAATGAAGCATGCTTTCCACTCCTTGGCAGAAAGATGATGGATCACAAATACATAATAAAATACTTTTTTTTAAAAGAAAGAAAAGAATATCAATGAAACACATAAAATTCTTCAGAACAGAGTAGAAGGAAATTCAGAGGGTTGGTCCTACTATGTTAAATTTAATTAATACAGAAAACAAAACAAAAACAAGTAGTACATGATAGATTCATGGTTCCATTTGCAATCCAATTTTTTGTATAGAAATTATATTTGTTCATGATTGTCAAGTTCAAATTTTAAAATACATATGTATATATTTTAAAAGTTAACTTCATAACAAACAATAGCTGCATTAAATTATAGATAAAAATATATGGAAATAAACTCTGCAGAGCCATGGGAAAAGGACAATACAGTACTGGGAGCTGAGAGAATGGTGGTTAAGGTCTTGCCTGGATGCTGTAAGGCTGTGACCTTGAGAGGTGAGATCATCTGAGTTTCACTTTCTTTACTTTTAAAATAAAGGGGTTGAATCTTATTTAGCAAAAGAAACATTAAATACCTACTAAGTGTAAAGCACTACACTAGATACTAGGGACACTAAAGATGAAAATGAAACTCTCCCTGTTTTTAGCAAACTTAATTTTTCCAGAGAGATGAGGTAGAGTTATAAGATGTGCACAGATAAATAAAAAGAAATATGAGGCTAAAGGACTATGACTATCAGCTAGAGGGACTAGGGAAGATGAACTATATTGTACTTTCTTGAGCTGATATTTCATAATTCTACGAATTTCATAGTCCAACCAAAGCTTTTGTTATTGTAGATTTTTTCTTTATAAGTACATGCTTAGAAATAGGAGTATTAAAAATCATTTGTCTCTGATAAATTAGTAAGTGAAGAAAGGTGCTCCCTAACAACTTTTAAAGGAAAAAACTGGTGATGTCCTATGCTTTTCTTTTCTAAGATTGTTTGGTTTGGGTAAGAAGTATCAAAATTTAGATAGGTTTTCTGGTGTTTGCCATTATTATTGAGACTGGGAAAAAATGAAGGGTAGTTCCTCCTCCAAATCTCCTCTTGCTTCTCTTCCAACATACAGGAATGAAAATATCACATTATAAAGGAATATTTATTACCTATAAAGATTGTTACATAGACATGAATAGAAGAGAGTATTTTATATTATTATTAAATATAGAAAATTCAGCAAAATTAGATCAACAAAGTTCAATTACTATGGACAATCAACAGAGAAAAACATAGATTTAATGAAGAGAAAACTTTATTGTAATGTTACCTGTTATAATGGAATATTACCTGATGATCACATTTTAAATAAATTCCATGTAAAAATGTAATTTTTACAGGCTGAAATTTAACATAAAAATTCTATAAATATCTCATAAATATCTTTATAAAGTGTTCATATTTTATTTTCACATGTAATTTGATATTTGGGAAAATTGGAAAAAGTCAAATCAGTCTTTCATATATAAGATGTGTCATAAATGTAAGTATTTTCAGAAAATCATTTGCAAGTTCAACAAATGTAACTACTTATTAGGGAAATCAAATGTGACAAAAGAACTAGGGAAACAAAGATTATATCTGGTAAATAACAATGTGGGTAGTCACATTGTTACTATTTATATATTTCTACAAAAGAAATAGATTTGTATATATTTCTTTTTATTTATTTATATTTATGTATTTCTATAAATACTATTTATACTATTTCTACATTTCTATAAAAGGCTAAATGTAAAATAGTTGGGTTAATATAGCAAACTCTGAAGTCTATTAAATTAATTTTACTAGAAAAAAATTGAGATTTTACTTGATTTTGAGTTTTTAAAAATGTTCCAAATTAAAATTTAGTATTCATTACTTTTATCCAACTTGGTAACCAGTGCTGAGATCTGATTAAATGATAAATACAGGTTTGCTTTCTTTATGAATATAAAGCTATATATTGTATTTGTAGTCACTAAATTAAGCTCTTAATTATACAAATGTTCCCTGTGTTTGTTTTTTTTTTTCCATCAGGACATTAGGAGAGGTCAAGTCAGTTTTTCTGTCTTGCTTCATGGTCCCTAAATAAAACCCCCTTTTGAAATGAAATGGGCATGTCTAGTTTTAGGCTGCTTCTTAACTATAGGAGTAAATCAATAGCAGCTGAATGCCATCTGCTGTGGGCCACAGAACAGCACCAAAAGTGTGAGCAATGCATCTTTCCTTATTGAAAGGTTATTTTATGCAAGTAAACAATTCATCGTCTTCTTGCACGCTTGATGCTCATTTACCACTCTGATCAATAAAATATGCAAAACAACAAAAAAATTGAATCCTAGGAGTAGTTCTGATACCAGTGTGATAGTTAATCAATATCAGGTCTCTGTTCACCACGGCAAGTAGTGGGGGTATTTCTACAAAATATAGAGAAAGATATGGGACTCAAAATATTTGTTTTAGGAAATGAGAGACATTAAGTTTAGAAATTAAGTAGAAAAATAGCAATGCCAGGAACTTAAAAAACAAACACTAAAAGGTCTGAAAGTCAGTACTTTTCCCAAAGCCCAAAACTAAATAATATTAGCTGATATATTTGTATTGCCTTAAGGATGATTACTAGATAAGATTTTAGACATAGGACTTTGAACAGTAACCCATTCAACTATTTCTAAGCTCTGCCTTATTAAATCTTGGTTTTCAATGTATTTATGTTTCAGGTGAACTCAGTTTTTCTTCTAAAAACAAACTGCTATGGGAATTTCTTTTGTACAGTGTTCTTTCAGTCAGACTTCAAGCTGCTTTATTATATTAAGTCTCTTGACAATTGATTCAAGAAGAATATTTTTCTCCCAACAAAGGAAACTACGTAATTTTACAGCATGAAGACTCTCAATTAAAGACTGTCTCCTAACATAATACAAAGGGCTCAAAATGTCAGTTTTACCATGTAAAATAATTCCCCTCCTACTGAAATATTCAAATATAATAGTTTTTTTTAAAATCTAAATATACGGATGAATTCTTAGAAATCCCTACAGACATAAAGAAAAAAACATAGCCATGTAGTGACAGAAATGGAGATAGGATTTCTTTCGATTATATTTTCAGAATTTAAATATACTGTATTAGTAATAAAAAAAGCATTAAATATTGGTTTTAGTGTTCTAGGCTTAGTTCTGGTCCTTGGTTGATTAAAAAGGGATGCTACTATGTTTTCAACTAAAGTGAGTGTTTTTTCCCAATCTTTCTATATTGCTCAGATGTTGCTATGCTCTAGTGAAAATAATTAACATTTACACATGAAATAATATTGTCAGAAATAACTTTAAAGGCACTTTATTTATAAGTATATATCATTAGGTATGAATATCATAGATCCAAAAATTTATTGGCAAGAATATTCTAAAAAGAAATGAGTCAGTTATTAACTGTAACATGTGAACGTTTTTAACATAAGAAAAAAAAACCAAAATCCACCAAATTCATATCAATATGTTTATCTAAGATACAGATAATGTGAAAATAAAGAGGGGGCAAAATGCTCTTATTTTTTAATTGTTATGTTGTTTTAAAACAGCCAAAGTGGGAAAGTTATCTGATGAATTTCCTAGTTTCCAAAGGTTCAAACAATAGAAATGACCATTCCCAGCTCATATTTTAAAATATTTTTAGCATCATATTTGATTTCTTTATATTTTAACACAGACAAGTGAGTTAATTTGCATATTTATATAAGACAATATTTTAATCAAATTAATACTTTGTACAGTTATTAAAGTGAGATGGCTTTGAGTCATTGACCCAACTGGTGGCAAGGGTATAATTTAAAGGTAGAAATTTCCAGTGCATGCACTGTTAGCCACAGTGAACCTGTTACTGCTCTAAAGGGAATTGTTTGCCTCTTATTAGATTTTCTACAGCACAGCCATAAGTGATAAATGTACTGCTGTACTCACTGTCAAGTTAATCAATGCTGCCAAAGTTTTGTTGACCTAACAGTAATCCATAAAGTGAGCGGCATTTTCTCTATCCCTATGACATCTCAGTCCACAGAGGGGATAGGAATCCTAAAGCAGTTTCTCATAAGAAGGGATTTGAGGGCATTGTTAGGATAGAGGGGGGGAAAAAAAGGTTGTTTTCAAAATTAGCAGATTGTAAGAATCTGTCTCCAGCATGAGAAATGGGAAGGACCAAAGTAAAAAAATAAGAATTTAGTAAAATGTTTAAAAAATAATCAAATTGAAAATTTCCCATACAAAGGAATATTGCCCCTTTCCTTCCATGACCCTCTCTTAAAAAGAAAAAAAAATTTACAAATTAAAAAAAAAAATCCTCCAAGAATTTTCAAAGGAAAATAGACATTGCAGTATCCAGTACACTCCTGTCTACACTTCAATGCACTGATCAAATATAGTACAGGGTAGCAGTAATAAGAATGGTAATATGGAAAAGAGAAAAGAGTTTTGCTTCAGACTAGTGCAATTCTGGACATATGAAAGACATGGCCATTAAGAAGAAGAGAAGAAAGGAAACAACAGGATAGGGAGAAATGCCCTATAAACAAACTGCTGCCATGCTTTCACAAGCAATTATAGACATATGAAATATGAATTGCAATTGATTTTTCTTCTAGGGGTCACTGTGCTCCATGTTTTTACGCACTGTAGGCATTTATTTGGGCAGCAAACTGACACGTTTTTGTAGAATGACCTGAGCAATGTAATTTTGCACAATCACAGGTATTTCATTGTGACTTCTATTTGTTGACACTTGTCCCTTTCCAAAACTCACTGGCAAGGGGTTTCTTGATAAAGAAGGAGAACACTGTAATTACTGCTACAAAAGCCTAATACAACTTCACCAGAAAGTGCTCATTAACCTTTTTTGTGCTGATATAAAATAAGCAGCACAAATCCAGAAAAGGAGTGTTCATCATCAGCTGGTCCTCTTCTATTGCTACAAACAATTTAGTTGCATTTCTAAATCCATGTAATGATGATAATTAATTTAAAAACATTTTTTCAGCTTTAAAATCTATATCAATGTGAATTATTATCAAGATAATTTCAAGTAGTTAATTCTAGCAATTCCCATAAAGAATATTGATTCTTTACTCTTTACCCTGTATTTTTGCATTAAAAAGTATAGACTATTTAAATGTTTTCTTTTTGGATAAGATAGAGTTAAGTGCATTGGAAGAGTAGCCTTCAAAGAGGATAGTGGGGGGTAAACCCAAGGGAGGTAAAAAATAATCTGTAGAGAGGCAGAAAGAAAATTAGAGTTTAGCCTCTTTATTCTGTGGCTGTTTAGAGCAGAGTATGCTCTGTTTGGGTGGGTTCCATAGTAATGGGGCAGCCTGCCAGTTCCCTTTCACATCCAATAGCCATCCAAGGCCTGGGATGTGGCAGTGGCAGCAGAGATAGATGCAGGCTGACCAAGTGGCCTGGGGTGGCTGATGCCAGAATGGTCCCACTAGATGGAGATGACTGTGGCCTCTCTCAACTCAGAGAAGTAGTGTACCTTACGACAGTTTCTACATGTTAGCTCTGCTACATTGTGATTAGACCATAGTTTAAGGTTCAGCTCTGATTTCTGAAAGGTTCCTGAAAAGTGAGAGTCCCTCCAGAGAAGAGTGACTAAAATTCAAATTCAAATTAATTTTTAAAATAATGCTTTGTACCTTTATTTTTTATTTTGTTAAATATTTCTTAACTACATTTTTGGTTTTCTATCATTATAATATTCATTTAAAAGGTTTTGTTGTTTCATGCAGCATGATAATATTCCATCATAATCATAAACAATTTGTTCAAGTATTCTCCAATTGATTGACAAACCCTTAGTTTCCAATTCTTTGATACCACAAAAAAAATGCATATAAGTCCATTTCAAATGTCTTTGATCTCTTTGAGATACAGAACTCATAGTATGTGTATTTGGAATTCAGGGGGTCCCATTTAAAAGTATTTTACAGACTTCCTGTGGACATGTGGGGGTCTTTAAGACTACATTTTCTGTGATCCAATGGGTTTCCGGTTTCTGACGTGATGACGTCAAACAATGGGAACCAACATAGAGCTCGACTTAAATTTAGGGGTGGAGCTGAGGCTCGCTCTCTCTGGCGTAAGAGACTGACAAGATGGGAGAAGGTCCTGGAGGCAGGATTTTTTAAATAGCCAGGCAAGTGGTCCAATTTATTCTATCAAAATGGGCCCAAATAAAATATTAGTTTTCCTCATAATATCAGCCTTAATCATTTTTAATCCTTACGAGTAGTATTGCTGGGTCAAAGGGTAATTCCAAATTGTCCTTTATAATTGTTGGCTCAGTTTATGAACTGAGAATACTCTACCAACAGTGTATTAGTGTACCTATTTTTCCATATCATTTCCAGCATTTGTCAATTTTCTTCTCTCTCTCTTTTTTTTTTTTTAATTTTAAACCCTTAACTTCTGTGTATTGACTTATAGATGGAAGATTGGTAAGGGTAGGCAAAGGGGGTCAAGTGACTTGCCCAGGGTCACACAGCTGGGAAGTGTCTGAGGCCGGATTTGAACCTAGGACCTCCTGTCTCTAGGCCTGGCTCTCAATCCACTGAGCTACCCAGCTGCCCCCCTTTTTTCTTCTCTTTTATAGTAACTGATCTAGGAAATGTGAGGTGATAACAGAGTTGTTTTAATTTCCATTTCTCTAATTACTAGTGATTCACAACATTTCACTTTATATGAATATTCATAGTTATAATTTCTTCTTCTGAAAACTGCTTTTGCATTCCTTTTAACCACTTATCAATTGGGGGATGGCTTTAATTTTATTTTGTGAATTTGGCTTATTTTCCTAAATAAGTACAAAATGAGTGCTTTATAATATTTTCCCATTTTCCTTCCCCCCAATTTTGCTTGAATTGGTTTAGTTACTTTGCTACTTTAAAATTTTTATTTCACTTTTTAACCATTAAGAAATGTTCTGTTGTTATTCTATAATCTCTAGGAAATCCACAAAAATATACTCAAATTTAAATTAAATGGGGCGGTCAGGTGGCTTAGTGGATATAGAGCGAAGCCTGGAGATACAGGCAAATCACTTAATCCCCATTGCCTAACCTTTATTGCTCCCTTCTGTAAAAGAACCAACATAAAATAAACACATTTTAAGATGGAAGGTAAGAATTATTTAATTAAACCTTTACTGTTTATAGTGTCACTGGTCCTGGTAATAGAGTAAAATATAAGCCTTTTTACTCAAAGAAATGGAGGATACTTAATAATACAAAATAATTTCAGAAGAGAGAACTTGCTTATTACTACTAGAGTTCTAGAAAGGCTTTTCTGAAGAAAGCAACTTACAGGAAATTAAAGATTTTCAGAGGTGAAGATAAAACTGCATTTCAGGTTTGGGGGATACCTTTGGTATAAGCAACAGAGATGGAAGAACTGGCATGTCGAATAAATGGAACAGATTGTAGACCAGTGTGGCATATATGAAGGGAAGTAATATGAAATAAGGTTGGAAAGATAGAAGGAAAAGAAGGAAGTTGAATTGTGAAGGAATTAAATTATAGATGAGGAACACGTGTTTTAGCCTAGAAGCAATGAGGAGACACTGAAGATTTCTGAACAGAAGAGGGACATGATTAGATTTGTATTTTGGTAATAATTTACAACTATGTGGAAGACAAGTTGTAGAGAAGTTGAGAGGGGACAGGAACAAGAACAGAAGAAAAGGGATTGGTCTTAACAAGGAAGATTCTGTTTCTCAGAGATTAGACCTGAGAAGAGAATATGGGACTATTTAAAGGGTCTTTGAAATGTAGAGTAGGGGACAAAAAGGTGCTTGTGATAGCCTTTAGCTTTTAGTAAAGTAGAAGGCAAATTTCACTCTTAAGAGTGGAGAGTGGGGAGAAGAAATTTGTGTTCTAAGGGGCTTAACAAGAAGTTTGGAATAGCTACTAGTGTAGAGTCAATCAGGAAAAAATAAAATACTGTCTATCAGCAATGAAGGACCTGTCATAAGAAGACAGGATAAATCTGTAGAGAATTTATTGTGGTTATATTTGTTTCTTCATCTGTAAAATAATGGAATTGGACAAAGGTTCCTTCCATAACTACCAATCTCTGATCCTATGATTTTCCCCACAAACGTTTATCAGGACACAAGTAGCAGAGAAAACTGATGGTGCCAGCAAATCAGGGTTGGAGTTGGGCAAAGAATGAATGACAAGAGGACAATATATGTTGCAGTTAGGAAAATGAGGCCAGTAGAGAGTGTTGAAATGGGAGAATTAGAAGAAGGTCACAATGAGGTTAATGAATTCAGTTTGGGAAGAGTGAAGTGGAAAACATAAAAAAATAGAGGTGATTTTGATTAGAAAGGAGAACTTCAGAGCACATGGAGATCATGAATCTAACAAAGTTACAGGTGTGGTAAGTTTTTATTATCAAACCTCTGAGAGATTAAACTAGCATTAAGGTATATCTTATAAAAGTTGAACTGGTTAGTGAACTAGAAGGCCAAGGTATTGAAGTTTATAATTATGAAGGCAGAATTCAGATGAAAGGAAAATATGAATTTCTTGAGAAATGGTTATAACAAACAACTGTAGTAGATGATTTAGATGGACAGAGTGAGCCTCAACAAATAAGTTATTTTGTGGCAGTGACAAAAGGATAGCTAGAAGTGGCAATGAGGTAAAAGAAGAACTACTTCTCTTCTTTACTGTGTCATGGGGTATGATGGACTGTATAAAGGAGAGTGTCCAGGAATGCAGTGCCTTCTAAAGACACTCTATAAGTAAGACTTTTTAATGAAGAGTTGTAGATGATTTAGAATTCATTAGTAGAGAATAATGATATAGTTGTTTTCTACAAAATCCTCCAATCTAAGAATCTTTTTTTAAAAAGAGCAATTATGTAACATCTTTAGTAATTAAAGTTGATATTATAAAATGAAAGAAACTTAAGGAAATATCATCAGACAACTCTAGTACTTAGAGCCCCAACTTACAATGCATTCTCGATAAATTGATTGCTAACAACCCAGCTCTCAGATGAGAAGGGGCAATTTTTTTAGCTAGTCTTAGCTCCTTGTTCTAAATTCCACAAGAGGTAGTAGACATTGATTCTATACAACCGCAAAATAAAGGAAGAAAAACTGAAGGAGACAGAAGATGCTAGCAACACAGAACCAGTTAGATGGAAAAGATTGCTCCTTTGTCCAAAAATAAAAAAACAGGACTGAAAACTCAGAAAGGTCAGTCCTCCTCATTGGAGTTTATTCTGATGAAAGAATGGATAAGGGCCTCCATATGAGGAGGTTGAGGATGTTTTAGTCACTGAAATCTAGGTGTCAGTGGAAGAGCAAGGGGTCAGAGAATGAGGAAAAAAATCAAAGATAAGCCACTGAAAATATGAAAGAGAAATAATTAAAGTCTAAGTGTGAAAACTTGAGAATGTTATAAAGGTAGTAATGGTCAAAAGGGGGCCTTGAGCTGGTAACAAGTCTAGCAGGAGGTTGGAGTTGGATGTTAAGAAGGATGAGCAAACTTAGCTGGGGATGAACTTGGTTTAGATTCAAATCCAAACCCTGAAAGTAAAGTGCCCAGTGAACCTTCACTGCTAACTGCTAGGCTCCTTTAAGATGTCAGGCAGCCGGCCCCTCCCTGCTGAGGTTACTGCCTCTTATTGGATGGTGGCAGACTGGCAGAAAGTGGGTGCTTGAACTTCCTGCCCAGCAATGGAGGTTTGGTTCAACCTCAACTGCTTAAAACTCTCTCCTTGTTGCTTGACCTCCTTAGCCTACAATGGTAAAGAAATAAACACAGGATTCTCAGACTAAAGGCTAAGAGTTTATTTGGTAACTGGGAAAGAACAAGGCAAAAGGTAAGAGGGTTTGGCAACACTATTCTATGAAATTGATAAAATGGCTGAGGCTTGTGGAAGCTCCTAGTTGGTTTTGGCAGACCAAGGGCTGGGTGTCCTCGGTCAGAAGAAACGGTCTCTAGTTAAGAAATTTACCAGATCTATTGGCTAACCTTGATGATAATGAAATAGATATGGTTGAGATGCTCTTGAAGAAGATCCTAATATCTAGGCTATCCTAAGTTCCTACCCACAATCCACCACCCTTCACCACCCTTAAACCCCGGGCCCCCGGGGTAAGGGGTAGTTGAATGATCAGGATGAAGTCAGGGGAAAACAGAACCCAGGTTTGGGTTTCCAGGGGCTTTTATAGACTCAGCTCAACTGCCAGCTGGCACCTGGCCCATGGCGCATGCCATCATCAACATTCCACCCAGGGCAACTGACAGGTTTGCCTAAGCTAATATTGCAATGCAAAAACCCTGCATTACAAGTATGAAACAAGTTTATAAGCTAATCATCATTTTAACTAACATCATATAGTACTTAATATGTGTCACTTCTGTGCTAAGAGCTTTACAATTTTTGTCATATTTGATCCTTAAAAGAACCCTGAGATGGGGGTAGCTGGGTAGCTCAGTGGATTGAGAGTCAGACCTGGAGACCAGAGGTCCTAGGTTCAAATCTGACCTCAGCCACTTCTCAGCTGTGTGACTCTGGGAAAGTCATTTGATCCACCATTGCCTACCCTTACCCTTCTTCTGCCTTGGAGCCAATACACTGTATTGACTCCAAGATGGAAGGTAAGGGTTTAAAAAAAAAAAAAACTCTGAGAGGAAGCTACTATTATTGTCCCATTTTACAACTGACGCAAACAGACAAAACAAATGCTACCAAAATTAGAAGGGAAACAACAAATTGGGAAAAAAATCTTTATAACAAAAAACTCTGACAGAGGTCTAATTACTCAAATATTCAAGGAGTTAAACCAATCGTATAAAAAAATCAAGCCATTCCCCAACTGATAAATGGGCAAGGGACATGAATAGGCAATTTTCAAATAAAAAAAATCAAAACTATCAATAAGCACATGAGAAAGTGTTCTAAATCTCTAATAATCAGAGAAATGCAATATTTATAGCCATGCTTTTTGTGGTGGCAAAAAACTGGAAAATGAAGGGATGCCCTTCAATTGGGGAATGGCTAAACAAATTGTGGTATATGTTGGTGATGGAATATTATTGTGCTCAAAGGAATAATAAACTGGAGGAATTCCATGTGAACTGGAAAGACCTCCAGGAATTGATGCAGAGTGAAAGGAGCAGAGCCAGTAAAACATTGTACACAGAGACTGATACACTGTGGTAAAATCGAATGTAATGAATTTCTGTACTGGCAGCAATGCAATGACCCAGGACAATTCTGAGGGATTTATGGAAAAGAAAGCTACCCACATTCAGAGGAAGAACTGCAAGAATGGAAACACAGAAGAAAAACAACCGCTTGAACACATGGGTTGATGCGAGCATGGTTGGGGATGTAGACACTAAACCATCATACCAATGCAACTATCAATAATATGTAAATAAGTCTTGATTGATCACACATGTTAAAACTAATGGAAATGCATGCTGGATATGGGGGTGGGGAGGTTGAAGGGGAAAGTAAAAACAAGAATCATGTAACCATGGAAAATTTTTCTAAAAAAAATAAAATATTAAGTTTAAAAAAAACCCGAAGACTCCAACTAACTAAAGTAAGGATTCATTATTTAACTCAAAAATGCTAGGGAAAATGCTGGAGACTAGTTAGGCATAAATTAGATTTGGAAGAGTTTTTAACATTCTTTGTGTCATGGTCAGGTGCTATGGATCATTTCTCAGAATAACTAAAAAAAAAAACAGAATTGAAAGAGAAACTAAATTTCAATATGAGATAGTGAAAATAAAGATAAAACTATTTCTCATCCAAATTCCTGGAGCCTCTGAAATACAACTACAGAACATAGGGAGGTTGTGGGGGGGGAAGGGTCAATGGATTTCAAGTGAAGAAGTCTTAATTTAGAATAAAAGCTAATACCATATTAACATAATAAGTTCCAAGTAGATAAATATCATGCCATAAATCAAGAGGAGTAAAAGGGAAGGAGAGACCTTTAACAAAGAAAAAAGGGAGCCAAGCCTGGAGACTAGAGGTCCTAGGTTCACATCTAGTCTCAGACAATTCCTAGCTGTGTGACCCTGGGGTGGTCACTTAACCCCCTTGCCTATCCCTTACCACTCTTCTATCTGGAAATTGATATTTAGTATTGATTATAAGATAGAAGATAAGTGCTTTAAAAAAAAAGAATATAAGCATTTCTCAGTACCTCATGTTATATTTATAAAAACCGACCATATGCACCATTAAATTATAAACAAATGTTAAAAAGTCTAAATACTAAACACATATATTTTAGAACATAACATAATAAAAGTAGTAATAAATTCGTGGAACACAATTTTTAAAATACAGATAAAATGAATTCTTAATTATGTTTTAGTGAATGGGAAAAAAATGAATCTTAGAAAAAACCCACTATCTATGTAAAAGAGAATCAGACAGCACAACTTTATTTGTGGGATACAGATAAAGTAGTCCTCAGAGAAAACAACTTAACTTTGAAAATATACTTGAGCAAAACAGAAGCTCAATGAATTTGGTATGTAATTTAAAAAACTAATCAAACTTAATCAATCGTATTTGATAAACAAAAACACAAGCTATTTGGGCAAAAACCTATTTTATAAGAACTAAAGGGAAATCTAAAAAAGCAGATTGGCAAGTTATGCTTAAGATAGCATAACATACATCTTAAATTGAAAATGTATACTAAATGTGGATATTGTAGGTCATAAAAAATAAGAAGAGGACAAGATTGGTTATCTTTTACAACTCTGTCCAAAGAGATAACTCTTAACCAAACTAAAGGATAGATGATATTACAAAATAGAAAATAGAAAATTTTGATTATGTAAAATCAAAAAGCTTTTCCAAAAGCAAAAATAACACAACTTGGGTAAGGAAGAAAATTGTGGATTAAAAAAAAGCTTTGTATCAAATATCTGTGACAAGGGTGTGACATAAAAATATGTAGGACACTTACACATCTATATAAGACCAAGAGCTATTCCACTATGAATAAGGGTCAAGGTATATTGAGAAATATTTCTCAAAAGAAGACACGCAAACTGTTCACCAACATAAAAAAGATAATCTCAAAATACTAATAGAAATTCAAATTAAAATAACTGAAGCTTTACTTCACATTCTGAAAATTGACAAAAATGACAAAATATGAAAACAGTCAATGTTGGGGGCATTATAAGGAGTTAATCCCAGTAACACACTGTTTGGAAAATTATGAATTGGTCCAACCAGTCTAGAAAGCAATTTTAATTATGCTAAAAGATGAATAAAATATATATCTCAAAGACGTTAAAGTCAGGAAGAAGAAAAAAAACAATATTCATTATAGCAACTTTAGTGATAACAAAAAACTAGAAATAAAATGTGTCTACCAATTAGAGAATGGCCAAATAAATTTGTTAAATAAATGTAATGGAATTATACTTCACCATAAGAAATGACTAATAAGAATTCAGAGAAGCATTGGAAGACTTTCACTAAGTGATAGAGAGTAAAGTAGGAAGAACAAGGAAAGCAATATTCTCAAAATATTATAATGATGTAAGTAGAAAGAACAAGAAAATGAAACTAGATAATATATAATTATGACACAGCTTAATTCCCACAGAAGAGCTGAGGGAAACCTACATTTTTCCTTCATTCCAGAGGTTAGGTTAGTCCAATATTGTTGTACCTATGTATGGTTACAGATCAGGTTTGATTTTTGGAATGAACTAAGATACTCAAAGACATTTAACAGTTCATTTAGTTTTTTTTTTTTTAACATTTATTAATATTCATTTTTAACATGGTTACATGATTCATGCTCCACCTTTCCCCTTCAACCCCCCCCCCCCGCACCCCCCCACCCTTGGCCGATGCGCATTTCCACTAGTTTTGTCATGATCAAGACCAATTTCCAAATTGTTGGTAGTTGCA